>NC_091128.1:154376243-154453743 GCF_040183065.1 Periplaneta americana | reverse complement strand
GTTCTGTCGACTGAGCAATCCAGGAACTGTACCAGACACCGACTCAGCTTTTCCCTTTTGTATCGACATACCTGAAGTGGGCTGACAAGAAGTCAACGATCCAACATTGAGTGCACACAAACTCTCTGTTTGCGGTTTTCTATTAACGAACAGTGACGTATATTATGCAAATCTGGCTTTCAGCGTTCACCTCATAAAAACCAATATAATAATAATAATAATAATAATAATAATAATAATAATAATTTATTTATTTAGAATATTTATTTATTTAGAATATTAACGTGCAAAAACAACAGCACAAGGCCAATTACAGTTTTGCACGATACAAAACAGAACAAAACAACAAATGATGATGAGAATGAATGATAGAAAATGGCAATGAGATGAAATACAAACAATATAATGGTCTACATCAATCATTGCACAAATAATAATTATGAAATTATAAAATTAGTACAATGAGAATTGAAATAATGAAATAGTCTACATTAATCAATTTACCAAATGCAAGAAATAAAATGGACAAATAATTGTTAAAATTAGATCAGTGAGTTAAAAACTCAAAGATATACTACACATTAAATGGATCCAAGTTGAATCCATGCAAATTAGCATATTTAATGCATCTGCAGACCGGAGAGAGAGATTTAGGATTCTTATTATAAAACAATTTATGAAATCTTAAACCATTAGCAGGAATACGAAGACTGATATTGCTTATGAAAGATTCACAATCAATATCACCCTTAATGACTTTACAAAAAAATAAATAAACAAGATCCTGACGTCTGGTGAACAAACTACCGCAATTGAAATAATTGCATTTAATCTCATAGTTATAATCGGAATTTGGTAAAAATCTATAAGAACACAAGGAAATAAATTTTCTTTGAATATTCTCCAATTTAGCCGAGTCAGTGGAAGTAATGGAGTTCCATATAACAGATGCATATTCAAGCTTGGATCTAACCAACGTATAGTATAAAATTAATAAACACATAGGAGTGGAAAAAGAATAAGTTATAGACCTAATTAGACCAAGCATTCTTAACGAATGGGTATAAATATATTGCACATGATCATGGAAATATAATTTTGAATCAAGTAGGACACCAAGATCTCTAATACAATCTTTCCTAGTAATTACGACATTACTGAGAGAATAGTTAAATTTTAGGGAGATAGTTTTCCGTGAAAAGGAAATAACAAAAGTTTTGGATTGATTAATTTTCATTCCATTTTCAACAGACCATTGTGAAATTGAATTGATGTCATTTTGAAGAATTTGACAATCAACCAAACTATTAATTTTGCGAAAGATTTTGAGATCATCCGCAAATAAAAGGCAGCTAGAACTTATTCTTTTACTTATATCATTTATAAATAATAAAAATAAGAGAGGTCCCAATGTAGACCCTTGAGGAACACCGCATAAACTATTAAATGGAACCGAGAGAGAATTACCTAGTCGAACACAAGACTGTCTATCTGTTAAATAATTTTCAAACCAATTAACGTAGTTAGTGGAGAGACCAAAATTACTTAATTTATTTAATAAAATTTTGTGAGGAACAACATCAAATGCTTTGCTAAAATCAAAATAAATTGAGTCAATTAGACCTTGATTTTCAACTATAGGCATTATGAGATTAAGATAGGAAACTAAATTAGTAGTAGTAGAGTTCCCTCTTGTAAATCCATGTTGGGCCGAATTGATCTTATTTTTGACATAAAATGAAATGTGTTTGTGAATAATTTTTTCAAAAAATTTAGAAAAATTGTTTAGGATAGAAATGGGTCTATAATTAGTAACACTGTTTTTATTACCATTTTTGAAAACTGGAATAATGGATGCTTCCTTCCAAAGTGACGGGTAAATTCCTGTTTTTAAGCTAAGAATGAATAAAAAGTTGAAGCAGGCAAGAGAATATTAGAGCAACCCTTGATTATAAAATTAGGAATGCTATCAGTACCTTTACATTTATTAGGCTTTAGCTTTTTAATAGCTTTATTCACATCATCGAATGTAATATTAGGCAGGGACAAACAGTCAGTAATATTAGAATCATTAGTAATGAAATTAGAGTTACAATTTTGTTGAACAGATTTAAATTGACAAGCAAATGCATTTGCAATTTTTTTTTTTCATCTGTGATGTAAACGCCATTTATTATTAGTTCTGTGGGATTACTATTAGTTTTTCGAAAAGTTTCTACATATAATAATAATAATAATAATAATAATAATAATAACAATAATAATACTAATACTAATACTAATAATAATAATAATAATAATAATAATAATAATAATAATAATAATAATAATAATAATAAAATAGTCAAGGATTGTGGAAAAATCGATTAACTGCAGTCAACAGATTTTATTAAATGCGATATTTAGAATTATTTACACTATTTCTTTATCACCTAACATTTTGCAATCTAATATTTTGTAATTTTTTTTGGAATAAAATTACAGGTGCATTTCTGAAGCCAATGTTTACTAAATCATTTCTATTCTATTACATATAATTACTTCAAATTAATGTTTATTTAATTACTATACTATAATGGCGAATAGTTTTAATCAAATAATCGGAGTAATTATCATGTCATTGGATGTGATGAACATAATACGGTCAGCTGCAAATGAAACGTGCGAAAGTAACTAATCAGTTTACACTGTACCAGGGAGATTTATTTAATTAAAGAATGCAGTCTGTCTCTTAACGACAGGAAAATTCAATATTAAAAATGCATACATATACGAGTGTAATTATTATGAAATTTATAAATTGTCACATACTTGATTATTTATTTATTTTAATTCTTTATATATTTTTATTTATTTTTATTAATCAATTTATTTATTTACTACCAGAAGAATTCTGTGGAGTCGTGCAAGGAACATCAGGAGAGATTTCTGAAAGATAAGGTTATGGCACTGCTCTAATCTGACCCTTACCTCGACATATTAGATTGACTATTACACTTTTACTACGTCATACTACTTTTGACCAATAGAACGGTACGAAAGGACGTATTTCAACCAATCTTGGCTGCTTATCGCACAATTTTATCGCGTCCCTTGCATTTGTTTAATTTTATCGCGTCCCTAGCATTTGTTTAACTTTATCGCGTCCCTAGCATTTGTTTCTTTGTTTTCCAATATTTCAAACTGCGCTAGTCTGGACGTAAAAAAAGAAAAAAAATACAAACCACTCCAGTCGATGCACAGCAGTTTCAAATATGACTCGCATTGGCATTCAAGAACAAGAATTAATAAAGATCACTGGTCTACCTATGCATCTTCCCTGAAATCCTATTTACAAATACATGAAGAGCACCATTCGGAAATCCTGAATAAGTTGAATACACCATGTAGGCCTACATCAACGAGTTCCACTTCTTTTACGCACACGTCCAATATAACATCAACTGAACCACCAACCACTAAAACATTCAAATTTGAAAATTGTGCTTTCAATAATTGTTCCTTTTAAAATTATTCCTTTTTATTTTTTATTTCATCATCCTTAATTAAAACTTTTCTTATTTCATCATTCCTAATTATAACTTTTCAAACGCTTGTTTATATTATTTAGGTTATGTTATAGCTTCTGTGTGATATTATGGATAGTCACGTATCAGAGATTGTTTAATGCTAAGATTTATTGAAAATCATCTGTCAGGTGAGGCTAATTACTGGGATCGGGATAATTGAAGTGGAATGCAACTGTTTTAATAAAAATGAAACTGAATGAACAAAGCCTTCTTGACTAGTAACCTCCACAGAGTTCAATGAAGAT
The DNA here is from genome assembly GCF_040183065.1 of Periplaneta americana. NCBI lineage: Eukaryota > Metazoa > Arthropoda > Insecta > Blattodea > Blattidae > Periplaneta > Periplaneta americana. The sequence continues at coordinate 154,449,929 of NC_091128.1, read as the reverse complement.
TCTATAGTTGACAAATGATAACAAGAAAACAGCTAATCATAACACACTATTGCCATCTAGCGGAATACAGTGGTACAATAATACATTTGAAGACAGTTCAGTATCTTCGTAACTAATATTTTATTGTATTGGAGTACTTCGTTACTTCTAATCTTTATATACTTTCTTCTAATCGTGTAACAGTCAATTAAATCCCACTCGAGTTTTGATTTTCTCTAGATAAATCAAAACCTCTAGTGAGATTACTGTTGATAAAACTTGCGGAAGTTCGCTCTGTACGATGTCATATCCTGCAAGAAAACACGTTTTTTTTAAGAACTACGTAAGAATTTCCTGTGTTAAAGTTCTAAATTTATCTGCAGATTAGGTACAAATGAAATGAAAATAATGACTTTGCTCAAGTTTCAAACCGGCAAACAGTAATGTTGTGTTTATAACCACAAGCCTATACAGTCAGCTTTACCGCCAGGGCTACAAAATATCTGAATGAGAATTTGTCGTTTGTCTCTGTTAAGTCGTGCACAACCAATTACGAAAAACATAAATTTATTATGAATTGCTATTGAACGCCTGGCTCTTTAGTCAGTATGCAAAGTTCTTTCGTCTCGCAGATGTCTCAGGTTCGGTTTAACGAATATTCGAGTTGTTTCTCACTCTTTGTGGCAAAGGCAGACCATATTGAGCCATGCAGGAGTTCAAAGAGACCTTGAAAGGACGCGATTATCATCGTGTAGGCCTCTTATTTAATTGATAATTCTTCTCTCTCACTACAATCAATCAATCAATCAATCAATCAATCAATCAATCAATCAGTCAATCAATCAATCAATCCATCGACTCTGATTCATTCATCCATGGATTGACTGACTCAATAATTCACTGATTGGAGCAGTAATTCATTAATTGATTGATTCATTTATTGATTCATTAGTTGACCGATTGATTGATTCATCCATTAATTAATTAATTCATTCATTAATTCAAGTCGACATTCAGAAAAACGTTTCTGGCAGGCATAAACCTGCATTTTTTTCATTGCTGCTTTACCATTTGCTGCTTCACCATAAGCTTCTTCAAGCATTCTTAATGTCTCGAAGGAGATTTGTGCAAAAAGCATAATACAGAGTGTGTCAGAAAGAACGGATGGATTTCACATGGCAAGAAAATTGTAAAGATTCATCAAATCAAAAATTTATTGTTATCAACATATTCACCAATACATGCAGTTTATTTATGTAAAACAACATTATCCATATGATGTTCTTGGCTTTCAATACAGGCATCGAGGCGTTTTCCGATGTTCGCCATCACTTTCACAGTCATAGCTGGTGCAATTGCCACGATTTCTTCACGAATCGCTGTCTTCAGTTCGTCCAGTGTATGTGATCGATGTTTACAAACTTACGCCTTCAAATGGTCCCAAAGAAAGAAGTCGCAGGGCGCGAGATCTTACCGTAGCCTCGGACAATCTCAGTTCAATAGAATTTCGTCCAGGTGATTTCTTCTTTAATGTTGAACCTGTTATACGAAATGAAGCCTCTCACCGCAAAATTGTATTCCGAGTTGGAATCCTAGCGTGACATCCGATGTCGAAATGAGTCCTGAGTGGCGATCACAGACTCTTCATTTTTCAAAAATGTCTCTACGATGAAAGAACGTTGTATACCAGACCAACACCATGTTCTCAACTCAAACTGCATTCTCTGGCTGACCCAACTGTTGTGGTCCCCCTCACTATATCTCTCTCCTCGTTGCGTATCGATAGTTTGAAATCCATCCGTTCTTTCTGACGCACCCTTTATTTGATATTTGCCCGTTGCTCTGTATCCCATATTCTGAAATGAGACGATTTACCGTCAGTTACACACAGATTTCTAGATCTCGTTCGGTTTTTTTTTTTAAACTGATGTTTCGACATCACTGGTCTTTACCGATTCCATCATAACTTTAGATTGTAATAAAATTATAGAGTCTGAAATTTCATGCATTTGCACACTTTTCTTGAAGGTTATAACTATGTGCTTACACATTAACTACTGTATATGAATTATCAATTTTTGAGTTAATTAAACGTGGTTTTTTGTTGCATGTAAGTGCATTTTTTTTCGTGATTTTTATAAATGCGTAATGTTTTCAATATTTTAGAGACCAGGGCTCTGTGCGGGATATAGACTATGTGAATAACATTACTGAAATACGAACACTGCTACGTCGCTGACATGCATGCGCCCATAAAGAAAATGTTTTCTAAATGTCCGTCGAAGAGTTCAGTTATCTAGGTCAATAACATTTAATATTCCACTGCCACCTGCACCAGTTTTAACTCGATGGGGAACGTGGCTCGATGTGATCTTATATTATGTTCAACATATCGAACAGGTGGTTAATTTGTTCGATTTGGATAATTTAGACAGCTCAAAAATATACTGGTAGACAATGCGTTGGAAGGAAATCTGGTATTTATGTTTACTCATTTTTGCGGTTTAGTAAAAGCAATGACGTCAGTAGAAACTGTTGCCACTTCCTTACATGTGTCACTAGCCGATTTTTAATAAATTAAATCTAATATGAGTCCTGTTCCTGAAAGTGTAGCATAAGAAATATAGGAAAAAGTACCAAACATTATTTTTAAAAAATCCTGGATACCAACAGTTGTACGATATTCTAGACATTCTCGAAGTACAATCCTCCATTGCACCCAAAGATTTATCTCTGTTAGTGAAACAATGAACGCCATTTAAATACGTCCCAATAACCTCGTGTGACGTGAAAAAAAAATTTCACAATATAAAAACGTCTTCAAGGACAACAGGCGCGGTTTCTCAATTGAAAATCTCAGTCACGTGTTGGTCTTGAACTGCAACTCTTCGCTGGTTTTAAACACCGGAACTATATCTGCTTCAAAATCTAAGGAATGATGTAAATTCATACTCGTTAGCATTCGTACCAAAGTGCTGCACTGGAGTTAAATCGCTCGCTTGAACTCGGTCGAATTTCGTACCCTCGAGTGAGGTAAGATCGGTCGTGATACGCTCGTAATAAATAGAAGCACAGTACAAGGTCATCTCACCGACATATCTTATCTTGTATGGAAGGTGACAGATAAGATACACATATGTTTTGCCCACAAGGTAAAAGTAAAGCTTTATTTTCTGGTTTATGACAAACGTTTAATGGAACAGTCAATGGAACGTGCCAAAACAGTAACATGAAGTTATAAATAAAATAGTATGAAATACTTCGATATACAGTTATTATTGCTAATTAATAATTATTCAATATTTGATTTACCACATATATAATATGATAGGTCCATACGTAGTGTTCCTCCTATATACTGCGACAATGTAGAAACGTTTTACAAAATATTATTTTACAAAATAGCAGTAGATTAATAACAATATTAGTACAGAGATAACGTCACAGAAAATATAACAAAACGAATAATCATGCTGCACAACTGTTACTGACGCAAAGATTGATACACTGTTTACTAGAGATTATTATTATTAGTAGAAAACTTTATACGATTCTTGCATTATCGTGATTGTGTTCTCCGTTTATAATAATTACATTTACATCTAATAACATCTATCAGATGTGGCAAAAACAAAATAACTCCTGTGTGGGGGGGGGGAAATTACCTACAACATTTATATTACATTTTAAAGCAAGTTTTGTAGTTGTACAGTACTATGGAGAGGTTAGTTAAACACTGCAAAGTTTTTAAATGATAAACATCTATGATGTTACTACACAGTTCATCACTGTAGCAAGAACGAATGTCTAACGCTCGGCTTACACCGTTCGAGGATTTATCGCTCGTGACAATTTTACCCATCATGCATGTGCGCTACCTATCGGATTATGCTATGAACTACTTGGCGCTCGAGCGAAAACGTCCGATGCAGACCTCTGATTCGTACTGTTACAGGGAACATAATTTCTCTTCATTTATTACTGCATATTTATTGGCATATTTTACACTTTTATGGGCACATTTGCATGCATATTCTCTAGCTTTTTAGGGCATGAATTTCCAGGACCTAGTAATGAACTTTTTACGAAATATTTTTTCGTCGTCGTCGTCTAAAATCCATTTTCCTTAGCTAGGTTGAAACCCACATCCCTTGTATGTAATGACAGCATGGCAACTTTTCCTCAAACGAGAACGTTCCTCTCATGATTATGCATTGGAAGGTGTGGTTCGCCTGCCGGGGGGTCTACTTGGTTTGCAGGCAGCTGTACAGCATCAGTTTTGTGCGGCGTGTAAGCCCGCTCCATAACTCGAACAGTCTTCTCTTGACCCTTGTCGGGGATGTACACAGCGGCTCGATCTTGCTGCGCACACACAGGTAATCCTCATAACGCTAATGCACTAGCACGGACCATGTTAACACATGAATCAAATTAACATTGCTACATACAAATTGGCAGCAGCAGCAGCCGCCAGTCCTCCGAGCGCACAGCTTCTGGTTAAACACAGTAATGACACCTTGTTGTAAAAACTGTAACATTTTATCGTTGCACTTGCAAATGTTTTGTTGAATATTGTGGTTTAACATAATGTCATCTTGTTAAAACTATTTCATTCTATTGCTGTACTTGCAACCCTCCTGTACGTCTGGTTTCAAAATAATTATGACACATTTTCCTTAAAAGTATATCACTTTATTGTTGTATTTGCAACTGTATAATTTTCTTCTGGTCAAGAAAGTTACATCTTGTTGTTAAAAGTTATGACACCTTTTTATTGAAACTGTATCATTTTATGCTGCATTTGAAACTGTATAATTTTCTTCTGATTAAGAAAGTTACGACATCTTGTTGTTAATAGTTATGACACCTTTTTATTGAAACTGTATCATTTTATGTTGCATTTGAAACTGTATAATTTTCTTCTGATTAAGAAAGTTACGACATCTTGTTGTTAAAAGTTATGACACCTTTTTATTGAAACTGTATCATTTTATGTTGCATTTGAAACTGTATAATTTTCTTCTGATTAAGAAATTTACGACATGTTGTTGTTAAAAGTTATGACATCTTTTTGTTGAAACTGTATAATTTTATGTTGCATTTGCAACTGCATAATTTTCTTCTGGTTAGGAAAGTTCCGACAGTTTGTTGTCAAAAGTTATGACACCTTTTTATTGAAACTGTATCATTTTATGTTGCATTTGAAACTGTATAAATTTCTTCTGGTTAAGAAAATTACGACATCTTGTTGTTAAATGGTATGACACCTTTCTATTGAAACTATCATTTTATGTTGCATTTGCAACTGTATAATTTTCTTCTGGTTACGACATCTTGTTAAGAGTTATGACACCTTTTTATTGAAACTGTATCATTTTACGTTGCATTTGCAACTGTTTAATTTTCTTCTGGTTAAGAAAGTTACGACATGTTGTTAAAAGTTATGACACCTTTTTATTGAAACTGTATCATTTTATGTTGCATTTGCAACTGTATAATTTTCTTCTGGTTAAGAAAGTTACGACTTTTTGTTGTTAAAATTTATGACACCTTTTTGTTGAAACTGTAACATTTTATTGTTGCATTTGAAACTAGAATTTTCTTTTGGTTAAAACTGTTACGACACTTTGTTCTTAAAACTATATTATTTTATTGTTGCATTTGCAACTGTAGAATTTTCTGTTAGTTAAAAACGTTTTGACACCTTATTGTTAAAGCTGTATCATTTTATTATTGCATTTTCAATGTAGAATTTTCTTCTGGTTAAAAAAAAATAACGACATCTTGCTGTTAAAAATGTATAATTTTATTGTTGTATTTGGAACTGTAGAATCTTTGGTTCATCTTAATGAGATCTTGTTAAAACTATATGGTTATATTGTTACAATTCTAAAATCTTCTGGTTTAAAATATTACGACGTCCTGTTGTTAAACTATCATTTTATTGCTGCACTTTCAACTAAAATATGGTTAAACAGATTATAAAATCCTGCTGTTGAAACTATATCATTCAATTGCTGCATTTGCAACTGTAGAGCCTTCGGATTCAACATTATTATGGCTTTATACCATCTTGTTGTTCATACTGTATCATTCTCTTGCTGAACTTGCAGCTCTAGAGTCCTCTGGTTCAAAGTAATTATAACATCCTGATGTTGAAACTATCATTCTGTTGATGCACTTGCAACTGTAGAATCTTCTGGTTCAACATAATTATGACATTTTGTTGTTCAAATAATCTACTGGTTCAACATAATTATGACATCTTATTCAAACTATCATTTTATTGCTACAGCTGCAACTGTAGAGTCTTCCGATTCAACATAATTATGACATCTTGTTGTTAAATCATTTTACTGCTGCTCTTGTAACTGTAGAAGCTTCTGGTCCAACATAATGACATCTTTTTAAAACTATATCATTGTATTCTTGCACTTGCAGTTGTAGAATCTTCTGGTTCAACGTAATTTTGACAATTAGTTGTTAAATTGTAAAAATTGCTGTTCTTGTAGTTCTATAATCTTCTAGTACGGCAGAATTATGATTTCTTGTTAAAACTGGATTATTCTATTGCTCCACTTGCAACTATAGAAGCTTATTTCTTATGTGTAGGCCTACTCAGCCTCACATTCAAAATACTTATAGATTCAGATTCTATCAAAAAATGGAAGAATTCCTGTGTGAATCATATCCTTTCGACAAAAAACGTGAAGGTACCTTATACATATCTCTTCAAGAAGCAAGGTTCATATTGGTCTAGGCTTGATTTCTTTATTTTAATTCCTGGTTGGTTTATTTTTATTTGGCGGTTTCAAATTTTTCTTCTTTTTCGCCAAAAATTTACTGATATTTTACTGCTATTACATGTTTCCTTTCCTTAATTCTTGTCAAGTTACATGTTTTTACAAACTGTAGTTTTATCATTTATTAAATTATGTTGTACATCATATATGTATCTGTTTTTGTACAACTCCTGAATATGAATTTTATTCGTTCGAACATAGTCAATAAATTAAAAAACGAAATGCAAAGCTATATATGCTTGAAGTTTCGGATCAGTTAGGATTTATTGGGTCGAAACGTGCCTCCTCTCTCCATCCTTTTCTTCTTAGTCACTTTCTAGTCTCCCTAAATTTCCTAACAAAATTATGCAGGTCTACTGTAGGACAACTAGAAATTTTTTATATCTGGAAAATTCTCTGCAAACCTTATTTTTACATGTCGGACAGAGTTAGTGATTGTATTGGAAACAAAAGCACTCGTTGTTGTGTAGTAGGGCCTAAACCTAGAAACATCCATTGCAATTCAACCATCACTACGAAAGAAATTCTCGCAGGAAATAAAACGATTGCTCTTTATTAGAAATTCTGGTCTAATGAAAGTATGGTTAATTTCCTTCAAAGTTGTGAAATTAATATCTACTGTTTACATTAATTTATTTCATATTATATCTCACTTCACTACTTTATGGCCTTACAAAATGGCCGACAAACAGAACATTACAGTACAATGCACTGCAATATTCACAAAAGGGACGCCACTGTCACCAACGCATGGATAAACAATGGCAAAGTTAATTAGTAACTTCAAAAAAAAAAAAAAAAAAAGACAACAACAACTAAAGATACTCAATAGAATTTATACAAAGCCTCCTTGTTTACTTGAAATGATTTTATCACATTTCAAAATGTGATACAATTCGGACCAATCTATTCTCAGCAGATTTCAGGTGTCACTTTCTAACAATTGTCCAATGACAATGGGCATTATGTCAATAACTTAATTTTTTTTTTTGTTTTGTTAACTATCCGAAAACATATCTGAACCTCACAAATGATACCAACAAGGCACCACACATGAGGCACCTAAACCAGGAGATAATGGGGTGAGATGGCCAGTTCCTTTCCCCCTCAATTGCATACATCGCCGACTAGCTACATATTGCACTAATCAACTTGAACATTATTATTAACAAATAAATGCGACATAGTAAATTAGAAACAAAAATAAGGTTAATGTTGAATTTTTAACATCTCATACTACAATATTTTAGAATTGGATTAATTTATACCCCCTTGGCTCATTCTTCCATCGCTTTGTTACATTTATCCGATACTTCTTTCCGAACTACAAAATATTCATCCAAATCTCTCTCCACGATTTTCAGTCTATCAACTGTTTCTACATTGATAGACCTGTAATGAGCGTAGTTCGTTCACTTACTTCAACGATACATACGGGCCAGTTCATTTTAAGCATATTTTAGGGGTGTCTTTTTCTACCGGCTGTTCAATACGTACATGTTAATATTCATTTATTAAAAATAATGGAATTCTACATATGAACTAAAATATTGTATATTACAAGAATTGAAAGTATTTTATGAATTCGTTTCTAAATTACGGCACATCTCTACTAATCCCAAAAATCTCGCTTTCAAACCTTGTATCGTAAATAACTATTTAATAATTATCGTTGTATTAATGATCATTATAATTTTTTTATTATTTTCTTCATAGAAGTTTTACTTCCTTACTTACTGGCTTTTAAGGAACCCGGAGGTTCATTGCCGCCCTCACATAAGCCCACCATTTGTCCCTATCCTGAACAAGATTAATCCAGTCTCTATCATCATACCCCACCTCTCTCAAATCCATTTTAATATTATCTTCCCATCTACGTCTCGGCCTCCCCAAAGGTCTTTTCCCCTCTGGCCTCCCAACTAACATTCTATATGCATTTCTGGATTCGCCCATACGTGCTACATGCCCTGACCATCTCAAACGTCTGGATTTAATGTTCCTAATTATGTCAGGTGAAGGATACAATGCGTGCAGCTCTGCGTTGTGTAACTTTCTCCATTCTCCTGTAACTTCATCCCTCTTAGTGCCAAACATTTTTTCTAAGCACCTTATTCTCAAACACCCTTAATCTATGTTCCTCTCTCAAAGTGAGAGTCCAAGTTTCACAGCCATAAAGAACAATCGGTAATATCCTTCTATAAATTCTAACTTTGAGATTTTTTGACAGCAGACTGGATGATTAAATCTTCTCAACCGAATAATAACAGGCATTTCCCATATTTATTCTGTGTTTAATTTCCTCCCGAGTGTCATTTATATTTGTTACTGTTGCTCCAAGATATTTGAATTTCTCCACCTCTTCGAAGGATAAATCTACAACTTTTATAGTTTCATTTCGTACAATATTCTGATCACGAGACATAATCATACACTTATTCTTTTCGGGATTTACTTCCAACCCTATCCCTTTACTTGCTTCAAGTAGAATTTCCGCGTTTTCCCTAATCTCATAGAAGTTTTATAACTTTTTATTTTCTTGTCCCTATGGGAGTTGCGCATCAACTCCACATGTCTGATAGTTGTCAATACAACACAATGACAACTTTGGAGGTAATACACAACAAAAACACAAGACATGAAATGTAAATTCTGCAGAAGAGATGTTAATCTCCAGTTGTCTGACCTGTAACGAAACACACATAATCATTTGCCTGAAAGTCACAAAGGCAACCACTGAGCCAGAGCAAAGGTCTTTTATTTATTTACAGTTCAATTCTGCTCTGCACCCACACACCGTGTCCGTTATGAGAGCAGTTTAAATGACAAACTCACGTGTTCCTTGTAGCTTCTCAGAGGGGCATTCACTGTTTATGTACAAGGCCTGATTTGTGTGCGCAGGTAGCCATGCCCGCGCTCTGGTCTCCTCCCCGCCTGTACGCGCTGTGCCTCGAGATGCTCATCCCCTTGTTCGAAAGAGTGGGGGATGATTACAACTGGGAAGATAAGAAACTCAAGCATGGCCCACTCGATTTCTTGGGTAAGATGGCAACGTTAAGTTTGATGCTAGCCTGCGCTTAAAATTCCCCTTTCGATTTTCGTGTACAATTATTGATGTTCTTAGGAATATGTATTCTGATGATACTGTTTTACTTTTTTGTGGAAAAACTTGGACTGATGCTTGTTACAATTCAAATTGCGGCTTAAAATTAATAAAAAAATGGTTCGATTCAAATTAACTTGTAATTAATAAAGATAAAACAATAGCTATCCTATTTTCTTTGAATAATAAAGGTAATAAACCAATTTCATCTATACTACAAATTGAAATGCATAATTCTGATTGTTCCGATATAAATTGCTATTGTTCAGTTATTAATGAAGTTAATGAGGTTAAATACTTAGGTATAATTATTGATAATCATATTCATTATATTTGTAATAAATTACGTAAAACATATTGTTACTTTGTTGTTCTAAGAAATATTTTGTCAATTAACTGTTTACGTATAATTTATTTAGCATTATTTCAATCTATGTATGGTATCATAGGTTGGGGGTGGAACTTATAAATCCAACAGAATTTTACTACAGAAAAGAGTATTAAAAATTTGTTTAAAAAAGCAGAAAGATTATCCAACTGAATTGTTGTTTAACACTTCAAAGTTTTCAACATTAAACTAATTTATTACTTTATTTTATTAAAATATTTTCATAGAAATTTTAATAACTTTGAAAGGTATATACATAAATATAGAACTAAAAATATGAATTCTCTGCATTTGTGTGAACCAAAATATAAAACCAATGCAGCTTTTTATTATAGCATGAGTCAAGGTCCCAGATTATTAAACAAATTTTATTCCAATATTATTTTAACCACGAATCCTCTCCAAATTAATAAAAAAATAAAAAAAAATGTATTGGATTTATAGTTTGGGTTTAAACACATTAAACACTATTTAAACTGTATTCACTCTCAATTTTAATTTTATTTTTGTCTGTATTGGAATCCCCTCCTGAGCACGACTCTTACTCATTCAGGTGTGGGCTAGTTTATCTTTCATTGTATTTATTAACTTGTATTCATTTCAAACTTACTAGGAATAAAATAAATAAATGTAACAGAAATAAATAAATGAATAAACGTTATGCATGTTTAGAAAAGAAATATATGTAAAAGAACATTAAAATGAAAAGTTTTCTTTTACATATACATTTTTAAAAACTTGAAACACTAGCACATACACAAGAAACTGAAGGTTTGAGTACGGTATATTGTTGCTTTTTAAATTGATTATTTTACGACGACTTATCAATTGCTTTGGTTATCTAGTGCTTGAATGAGGTGAAGGTGATAATTCTAGCGAAATGAGTCCAGGGTCCAGCGCCGAAAGTTACCCAGCATTTGTCTTAATAGGTTGAGGGAAACCCCCGGAAAAAAAACTCAACCAGGTAACTTGTCCAAACCGGGATCTTAACCCTGTTCCGCTCGTTTCACGGTCAGACATGCTAACCGTTAAGGCTGGTTCACAATAAACCGGAAACTGAAACGGAAACGAGAATTAAAACGGAAATATTGTTAAAATAAATGTATTTAAATGTCAGCATTCACAATAGTTAATTGTGAATGCTCACATTTAAATACATTATTTCTGTTCTTGTTCTCGTTGTCGTTTCTGTTCCCGGTTTATTGTGAATCAGCCTTTACTCCACACAGGTGGACGAGTACGATATATTGTAACTGTTGTATCTTTTGGTACCGGTACCGATAATTTATGACTATATGCTCGCATGACTATATCTATTTTTCTCATGAAATTTCGGCGAGTGTATGGGACCGATGCCCACCCAGCATAATGATGAATTTGGAGTGTGAAATTCGGTTCCCAAAATCAGCTATAACAGCTGGGAGATCCTTGTGCTGCTAATACTTTATCCCCTTACTGATTTGGGGATCATCCGCCTTTTCTGAGGCATGAAGAACAGAGGCCAAAAATCCGCTGATCGGTCTCGGCTCTGCATGGGTTATCACACCATGGATTACTACTAAGCTGTACTCCATGCAAGCCAAGAAAAATTTGTTATGTTTTGTAATGTTATACTATGTTACATTACAATTATATTACATTATAATGTCCCGCGCCGTAGCGTCGTGGTCTGAGGCATCCTGCCTAGGACTCGCGTTACGGAATGCGCGCTGGTTCGAGTCCTCGTGGGGGAAGACATTTTCTCTTGAAATTTCGGCCAGTGTATGGGACCGGTGCCCACCCAGCATCGTGATGCACTTGGGGAGCTGCGATAGGTAGCTATAACGGCTGGGGGGATCATCGTGTTAACCACACGATATCTCCATTCCGGTTGGATGACCGTCCACCTCTGCTTCGGCATGTGGGCGTGAGGCCAGCAGCCGGCTGGTCGGTCTAGGCCCTTCACGGGCTGTAGCGCCACGGATTACTATTATTATTATTATTATTATTATTATTATTATTATTATTATTATTATTACATTATAGTCACTCGCCATGGCGTCGTGGTCTGACACCATGAAGATTGATCAGCCTAATGCACTTTCAAGACAACTACTTTTATCAACTTCACTATGCTGCCATCTAGCGACTACAAAAGAAGTCACGTTATAACCCTGATGGAATTACATGAAGTAATAGCTAGCAAATTCAGAAATTAGTTCAAATAAACATTGTAACGTCTGTTACAATGCAGCAATGCAAACATGAGGAAAGACTGGCAAACCCCAATTAAAAAAATGAATATTAACAGCTTCTATTTGCTTCTGCTCTCGTCTATTGTATTCACCGGCACCTTAACATAGATTACTACGATATTCAAAACAGAACTTCTTCGAGTCGTTCTTTCTTACGTCACTAGTATAAAGTTCATAATATATAGGCTAACATTACGAAATAATAACCGTTTATAACCACGGATGGTTTCTGAAGACATATTGTACATTGAGGGACATAATAGTTGAGTGACTTGAGATTTTTCTAATCAAAATGCCACACTGCGCATGCTCCGAGCCAATAGTTTTCGGTTATATGTTGACGAGATACGTATTCGCTTCGCTTTTCTGTTTAAATATTACGTCATATTTATGCTGAGAACGAATTAAAACTTGTCAATTCTGTTCGATCTATCACAATATACCCTCAACTTTAAGTAATCCCGCAAGGGAGAAATTCAATGGGTTGAGGTCAGGTGATCTAGCTGGCCATTCAATGTGTCCTATTCTTCCAATCCATCTACCATGGACTGCGCTACAGATCTTGAAACATTTTCGCCCGCTCAACAATTATGTCCCTCATTGTACAGATACGGAATAAAAATACGGGCCGAGTTTGGTAGCAGTACTCCTCTATGTAGGCATCAAACTTCGCAAGGCTGTCCAGAAGTAACATACATTTAGGCGCTCTTATTTGCTGCACATGCGCAATGCGTTGTATCTAGAACTTAGTAAAAGTTAGGTGGCCCAAATTTTGTTTCTGGATTTGTACAATAATTAGCACGGATGATATAACATAGCATCCTTGTCTGAAACTTTTGGTTGTTAAAACTGGCTTTGAGAAATTATTGTTCGCATAACGAACACATGCTATGTTACTGTTATGTATTTCTTTATTTACTTATATAAGTAATAGTAATATTAATAGTAATAATAACTCCAATAATAATAGCAATAAAAGTGTTATATTTAAATTTGTTGCATCAGCAAAAAGAAAATTTCTACTGTAGCACGCCAGTATCTTGAAATGTATCTTAGCAGTATCTTTAAGGTTATATCAGTTTAAGTGTAGCAAGTCTCATTTTTAAATTTCCAGTAACTTTTTTTTTCTGCGACCTTTATGGAATTCAAGAATGCATTGAGGCGTCCCGATTTTCACATGAATGATGTATTTTAAGCTCAACTGCCTGTACTTCAATCTCCTCCTCACGGACTGGAATAAATAATTTATTCGTGTTCCAAACATATCCTTCAAGTTTCTAGAGAAGATTTCTAAGCCGAAATAGATTCAGCATTCAATGGTTCAAGTAGTGATGGAGTCGGCAAGTCACGGGGGCGACGGGGAGGGAGAAGGGAAGAATTACTGAAGTTCTCCAACCGCTGAATGAACCTCAGATGCGACGTTATGAGTATTTCACAGGCGCTAAGAGATGACACTTCACCCTACCTCATACACGCAGTCACAACACACGAGTAACCATGACGACGTCAATAATAATAATAATAATAATAATAATAATAATAATAATAATAATAATAATAATAATAACCATATTGAACAATAAACAGAACATGAGTAAAAAAAAAAACAGAATTTGGAAGATATAGTAGTTACTCTTCGTAGATAAGCTACAACGAAGTACAGGTGTAAATGATATAAACTGCCAAAACTATACTTAATTACTTACAAATGGCTTTTAAGGAACCCGAAGGTTCATTGCCGCCCTCACATAAGACCGCCATCGGTCCCTATCCTGTGCAAGATTAATCCAGTCTCTATCATCATATCCCACCTCCCTCAAATCCATTTTAATATTATCCTCCCTTCTACGTCTCGGCCTCCCCAAAGGTCTTTTTCCCTCCGGTCTCCCAACTAACACTCTATATGCATTTCTGGATTCGCCCATACGTGCTACATGCCCTGCCCCTCTAAAACGTCTGGATTTAATGTTCCTAATTATGTCAGGTGAAGAATACAATGCGTGCAGTTCTGCGTTGTGTAACTTTCTCCATTCTCCTGTAACTTCATCCCGCTTAGCACCAAATATTTTCCTAAGCACCTTATTCTCAAACACCTTATTCTTTTGAGAAGATTAGCTCCGTACGTAGATGAAATTATTGGGGATCATCAGTGCGGTTTTAGGCGTAATAGATCGGCTATTGATCAGATTTTTTGTATTCGACAGATAATGGAGAAAAAATGGGAGTATAAGGGTACAGTACATCAGTTATTCATAGATTTCAAAAAAGCATATGACTCGGTTAAGAGGGAAGTAGGATTATATAATATTCTTATTGAATTTGGTATTCCCAAGACTATTGTTCGATTAATTAAAATGTGTCTCAGTGAACCATACAGCAGAGTCCGTATAGGTCAGTTTCTATCTAATGCTTTTCCAATTCACTGCGGGCTAAAGCAGGGAGATGCACTATCACCTTTACTTTTTAACTTCGCTTTAGAATATGCAATTAGGAAAGTTGAGGATAACAGGCAGGGTTTGGAATTGAACGGGTTACATCAGCTTCTTGTCTATGCGGATGTCGTGAATATGTTAGGAGAAAATCCACAAACGATTAGGGAAAACACGGGAATTTTACTGGAAGCAAGTAAAGCGATCGGTTTGGAAGTAAATCCCGAAAAGACAAAGTATATGATTATATCTCGTGACCAGAATATTGTACGAAATGGAAATATAAAAATTGGAGATTTATCCATCGAAGGGGTGGAAAAATTCAAATATCTTGGAGCAACAGTAACAAATATAAATGGCACTCGGGAGGAAATTAAACGTAGAATAAATATGGGAAGTGCGTGTTATTATTCGGTTGAGAAGCTTTTATCATCTAGTCTGCTGTCAAAAAATCTGAAAGTTAGAATTTATAAAACAGTTATATTACCGGTTGTTCTGTATGGTTGTGAAACTTGGACTCTCACTCTGAGAGAGGAAAATAGGTTAAGGGTGCCAAAACTATACAGACTCTATATCTCGGTCTACTAATTATGATGTGTAGTGAAATGATATTTTTTCATCTATTTTTATTTTTAATTCCTAAAATATCATGGTTTTAAATTTGATAGTAGTCTAAAATTTACTGTTCGAGTAAATGTGAACGCCATTGCAATGACTCAGAACGTGATGATTATCTCGTGCGATGTGATGATACGATTTGAAATTATTTAAGATTTGATATTTATTCAAAATTTAATAATAAAGCTGTGGTGGTAATCATGATGATGATGAGGATAAGTGATTACTGATGAAAATAGGTTAAATGACGATATAATAATATGGAATAATACGGTGATTTGACAGTCTGATGTAATTACCATGTATAGCAACATGATGGTATCGTGATGTGATAATGATATTGCGATAGGTCAGCCGTGGCGAAAATGTGACTCGCGAGCACATTGTGGCTATGCATTTCTTTTGCTTCCTACCTCCCACAACCACCACCCTCTCACTCATTGGAGTCAAACTCCGTTCCATTTGTATTTGTCTCTGACCTGCGAGTGGGGTATCGCCGCAATGTCTCTCTCGAAACCATGTACCTCTACAAAAACGAAAGTTTCAAGTAGAATGGGAGGACGCATTTCTTTGCTGCCAATATGATGAGATTATTAAATGTATGATTTGTTCATAAGTATTACGAGGAAAACGGTTGTATAACATAAAACGGCATTATACTACATGTCACTCATGAAACTTTAAAAGGTTAAGTATTATTATTATTATTATTATTATTATTATTATTATTATTATTATTAGTATTAGTATTATATCTCTGTACGTCGATCCTTTTTCAGCAGATGTACGAATATTGAGGTTAGATCTTCAATTTAAACTACAGATTTACAATGTGATATTAAATGAAAACTAGATGTAAGGACTTGACAAATGTTGAAATTTTCAAATCTTTGCCAAAAAATAAATATCCGAAGCTTAGTTCTTTCGCTTGATTTTTTGAAGCCATGTTCGCTACAACTTACGTTTGTGAAGAAATTATTAAAAACCAAATTTAGATCACGACTGACAGACAAATACCTTCGTGATCAACTACGACTGGCAGTAAGTGACATAATATCTGCATTTGAAACTCTGTCGCAGAGACATTCTGAAGACAGTTAATTTTAGGTTGTGATAATGTGTCCTATATCTTCTTGTTCATTTTTTCCTTCGTTACACGTACTAAACATTAGTTTGTAGCCTTGTACTGTATAACATTATATTTAAATGCTTGAAAATGGAAATCCGTTAATAAGTCACACAGTTGCTTCACTTCCCCTTCGGGTGTCTGCCTCTCTCCATAGGTTCTATGCACGTTAAAGGTTACACAGTGGCTCGGCGCACGATCACATTTTCTCCACGGCTGTGATAGGTGACTTGATGACGATGGCAATAACGATGCCGATGATAATAGAGGTAATGTGAAGATACTGTACATTAATGTAATGATTGATGGGAATGCACAGTGGGCCAGAATCGACTCAAAATGGGACAAAATTATTTTATGTCTCTATTGTTTCCTTGGATGCATAAAATCAATAGTTATTCAACAGTTTTCACTTTTTCTCTAAATTAAAAGTACTTTCACATCACACAGTTGTTTTTATTCGGTAGTCTATCTGAGTCCTACCTAATGAACTGATTTTTTTCTTTAGTTCTGAAGAAAAACCTTATGGACAATTTTCAAGTAATCCTAATTAGAAAATAACAAACTCATATATAGTGCTGTCTTATCATTATTATTTTGTAGCAGGGCTTCCATGATTTCACGGTGTAAAAAAAAACAGCGGTCATCTTGAATAGTGATGAATAATACTACAGGGACATCACTTTATTTTTACCAACATTTCTAACATTAACCTGGCTATACTCGGAAACACTGTTGCCCCCTTCCATTACAAGAGTTTGATGTTACTAGTGCAATATGTAAACAAATCATTTTACTAGGTATAGGAGGAGAGAAAAGTAGTGTATCCATTTATGTTGTAGGGAAATACGATATTACGATTTTCAGTTTGATCATCACTTTTACGGAATTTATCAAAATACTGTAGAGTAGTAACAATTTTTTTTTCAAAAACTCAACTTTTCAGGCGGCTATGTTCGTTATGTAATGTCTACTTTATTTAGCATATTAATTATTGGTGTTAACATACAATATAGAGAGTGCATTTAAATTGAGGGGTCATAAGTAAAAGGCTGTAAGTGCACTTAAGTTACTTTTGAGAAAATGGGGTTTAAATATTTAAGCTTTCGTAAAATCGGTGAAATTTTTATTTAAATTTTCATGTGTGATGCGATTAAAATATCCCTTTGCCACTAAAATTTTAGATACTTTTGCTTACATTGGATGCACTTAACTCATGTTATTACAAATGTCACTAGCATTCCTTTACTTCTAGCCACCTGAATTCAAAAAAAGCCAATCTAAATTTTTAAACAAGTTGCTGAAAATGGTTGCCGTTCATTACAATGCAGGCTTCACTTCGGTACGCATATTATTAAAAACATTTTGAAGCATGTTCTCTGAAATTGAATTTATCGTTTCTTGAATATATTTTTAGTACGATATTATTAATATAGGTTCTTTCTTCTATAGAAAACGCAATCATATTTATGAAACACACTATACTCTGCAGTGTTTACTTCACTGCTTTAAGACTTCGAATGCAACAGCGGCCGTAAGTTTGTGTGTCTGACGGGAGCAAGGACATTAGTGAAGGGGTGAGAGTGAAGTACATTCAGAAATGCAGGTACAATAAAAATGCAATAAAAATAAAATGATGTCCCTGTATAAGTAAGTATCTGAATTTTCTCACATTAAACAGAAAAGTGCAAGTAGTTGCAGCTGAATATGACTTTTCTGCAATCTATAAGGTCTGTTTAAACCATCGACACAAAAGTTTTCGTAACATCAAATGACACGCACTTTATAACCCTTTTTAAATATTGAAAACTAAAATATATTAGCTTAAATTGTATTCCTCCGAGCTATCACAAATATTTACACTCTATTTAAACCAATTCAAAATTACATATATTCCTAATAAAACCTACCCTTTGTTCTAACATTCTCAGCTGTTGTTATTTCTTTATTCATGAATATGACCACGTAACACACACCACTGTCTCAAGCGCACGGCCTAGGACTGACTGGTGCGCTACCGCCCGGTTACAATAGCTCTCTTTCGAGGATGTAGCCACAGCTGTTAAATCATGTTATCGATTGTGCATCATGAGTTGAATGCTCACCAACATCCCTACTATGAGTATACATTGTCAAAAGTATTGTAAAAAAAGTTTATTTTTTCAATTTTGTCCCATTTTTGACTCAGTCTGGCCCACTGTGCAATGTGGTGATAAGAGAAGATCAACTCAGTCTGAAGACTACGTTAACAAATCTAAGGCCCGATTGTATAAACCATTTAATCTTAGATCAGAGGTTAAATTGATCCTTGTTTCAGCAGAACTTGGAATTTTGTGTTGTATAAAGTCTAATCTGAGATTAATTTGTCTCAAACCAAAGTCAACTTTGACTGAAGAAATTTCTCCGATTAAGTTAGATGATCCAAGTTCAGTTATTTCTTTTTTGTTCGAAATATATGAGTGACAGATTGTGCAAATAAAATATCCATTATTATTAATATTAATAGATATGTTAGGTACATTTATATATATTTCTTTCAATTTCTTGCCTTAATACACAAACATTCTTATATTTTATAAGGCTCAATCGTGTTCAGCAGTATCAAATAACATAACCTATAATTATATTATGTTTATAACAACCATTAATTATTAATGGATATGATAGGTACATTCATAAATGTTCAATTAATTGTATTACTAAACGAAATTGTCGTTTTATAAAGCTTTATTATGTTTAGCAGTATCAAACACCATAACATGATAACGACTTGGAGAACAGTTAACCTTCTTATTGTCCGCCATTATTTACATTTCACAAAAAAACCAGTGTCTCCAACAGAGTGTAATACGGAAAGTCGCCAAAAAGTAGTTGTAAAGTCGCTAGATTTCTCATTATCAACAAAGAAAGATTAAATTTTGTCACTATGGGGTGCTAAAAAGGTCACTAAATCCCTATTTAAGCAATATAAAAGTTAAAAGAAATTGTTGTTGAAAAAGAGTTAAAGTCGCTAGATTGGCAACACTGAACAAACCTGTATAACATGGTCCACGCATCACGTATTTCACCTGTTTATGCGAAGTTGCCAAATCCTTTTCACGTAAACTTAGACTGCATTTGAACCAAGATAATTTGATCGCAGAAAAGTTTTATACAATAGAAGAAGTGTCTGAACTCGGTTCACTTTCCGATCTTCGATCAAAGTTGATCTTTAGTCAGGGAGTTTTATACAATTGGGCCTAAAACAAATAATGTGGACTGTACAGTATTTCTAACAAGAGGGAAATCCTTGACCTGAGTCTGCCTTCATGAACTGTTCCAGCTGGAGGCGTGGTGGAGGACTTGCTACTGCAGGCGTACCACAAAGCGTCCGGCGCCCGGGCACGCAGTCGTTGCTGGACGGACGACTGGAAGGTGTTTCTGACCCCCAAGGCGCAGAGCGTTGTCCTGAGCTGGGATCAAAGCTTGCTGCAGTTTGTATCATCCAGATGTCAAGTGCGTGCAACAGACACTTCTTTCAAGTTGGAAACGCTTCTTGTCGCATGTCCGCACAGTAGCTTATTCATTCCCTTAAGAAAAACCTCGTTACAGCTTGTGGGTTTTACTGTGTAGTGGCAGCTTCAGGTAAAAGCTTAACAAAGTGGACGTACACACATATTATATACGCATTGTTATTGTCAGTTTTCAATGAAAGATTTTTCTGAATTGATTACAACGAGCATCTTTCTAGAAAATAAGCACACACTGGAATAGTAGGGCCTGTAACACTTTATTTCAGGCCTGCAGAACTCGTAAGAAGGGGAAATATGACGTCAGCCTCACTCCACTTCTATTGGGGATGATCGATTTCCGCGTAGGGTTATTTACCTTCTCTTGTCGTCAAAGGTCCATCAGTGGTGGCATGTAATTTTCAAAAAGTATTGTAATAAATTCATTGTTTTTATAATGCGTTATCTCGTTTCAAGTTTTACACTATGCTAGATTTCCTGTCGGTAGTTTCTTTGAGATTTCTTTGCACCTAACCTGTTTTAGATTTTCGAAAACTTTCCTCCTATCATCACCTACGGAAATTATAGCATTTAAGTAATGAACCTTGAAAGTCACTATTAATTTCAATTCAAAATGAACACAACGAGTGACGTCCTTAATTTTACAATATATAAATAAATAATCAATATACAGTTCGTAATAATGAACTTACCCGAAAGTTTGTGCATTCCATAATTCTTAATGTGGACTTTGTTGAAATGTAGTTTAATATTGAAATGACGAGTGGAAATAAATTAGATGGGACACAGTAAACAAGTAATTCTTTCGTCTTCAACAACAAATTAATCATATTACTATTTCCTTCGGAAGTATTATTCCTTCACGGGTTTAGATTTTGCCATGTTCCAGTTCTCTTTAAACTGCAGTACGCCTATTATTTGTTTGTTTGTTTGTTTGTTTACTTATTTACTTATTTAGGCCTACTTAATTACTTATTTATTTATTTATTTACTTATTCATTTACTTATGTATTTATTTACTTCTTTGCTTATTTATTTATTTATTTACGTATTTATTTATTTATTTAATTATTTACTTACTTAATTTCTTACTTTCTTACTTACTTATTTACTTACGTATTTACTTATTAATTAATTAATTTATATATATATATGTATATATATATTTACATATTTATTTATTTGGCTGGAGTGCGTTACAATGTTGAAAGACAGTATTGACATCCGGTCATATAGCTATAACTTACTTATCAACGTACAATTTATTTATCGTCCTATTATTAGTCAACCAGTTAAGACCAGTAATACAAGTTTTGTAAAAACAGGAATGAAAACTTTATTAATGCACGAAAAATCATAATAAATTTTTCAAATAAAGTAATTTGTTTGTTGACTGCAAGCAACATTTCGGACGTATTTCATTTTAGTAGAATACAGAGCACGGAAAGACATGTGAGGGACTGTACTTAACTTATTTTACACAAAAAGTGGACTTAATCGGCTTTACTAGTAATAGCACGATACACATCGGTAGACCTTCTTACATTATTAGCACACATACATTTTAAAATTTATTTTACATGTCTTTTTATTTTATTTATTTCCCTCATTCATTTTTCTCTTACTTTCTAAAGGTATGTTCCTAAGGATTTTATTATCTGTTCATTTGTAAATCCTTGATAGCGTATTGTATACCTACCGCCGCGAGAATGAATGTTAATGCAGCCGAGCGTAACTAGAACGTCATGACCGCGCTGATAGAAAAGGTGGGTGGGGTAAGAAAGGGAAGTATAGCAGTGCTCTCAGGAGCTACAGTTGTGCAGGTCTGCTCTAGTTAAATGCAACAACATTGTCCTTATCAATATCTCAATGTTCTGATTTTTAGTAATTGAACTAATGCATTATTCCAACGTATAGCTATTACTCGTCTATAGATTTCTTTAATATAAATGTTGTAACCAAACAGCAATATATAGCCTACCTTTAGCCTTCAAAGTTAGGAAATGCATTGCTAACTGCTGACTTTTCTGTTTCGGTTATTTAATAAATCAGGAAATAAATATAAACAAATCAATATGTACTACAACAGAGTCAGCCATGTTTTCATTATACAATATGAGTAAAAAGTGATGCAAAACTCGTCTTACCCAAGTTTAAAAAAATGACTTAGGTACGGAATCGCATACCTGATGTTGTTTACTACCATATGGAATATGCTTCTACATCAAAACTTGCCTGTTTAATGTTTTATGAGGTTTCGAAAATAGTTACTAAATGCATAACTCGCTTAACCCATTATAAAATTTGATTCAAACGTGCATGAACCTTTCATAAAGTTCTGAGAAAATCCGTTCTTATCCCTGGTTTATGCATCTTTAATGGAAAGTCTCAAACAAAGATGGTCTTTTACTGAATTGAAAGATTTTTTTCAAATTTCCGCATATTTCATCTGTTTTACTAAAATAAGAATCTAAAATGTTCTTACTAATGAATCTGTAGGACAATGTTACATTCTGTAGTTTTAATTACTGTCAAATAATAGTAATAATTATATGTTACTAGCATGTAATTAGTTAACTTTTTTCAAAACTTGCCTTATCCATATAATTAGCTAGCATAACTGTTAAGATCCAAAAATAAAATTCACTTTATGTCCATATTTTTGGCTTTTGATTTTAAACAAAATAAGGGTCTAATACTATCATGCAATGTAATCTAATATCATATTTATCCTGTTTCAGGAACAAACAGTTTAGATTTAATTTTTTTTTCTTTTCTTTTTTTTTTTTTTTCAAATTGTGGTAAATCATTTAATATGGACAAGACGAGTTTTGCGTCTAATAGTCTCATGTATTAACGCTGCTTGTAGCTTTCCTATCATTAACTTAAGAGAATTAACACAAATCAGACTAAGAAAACTATCAGAAATCAATCACGAGTTTCACTCAACTGACGCCATGATGACTCGAAATTGGACTGGGCCGAATAACGACATGAGGAGCACACTGATTAGACCGGCAATACATGCTTCCATCACAAACTGCGTACTCACTCAAGCTTCCATAAACTACCTATATTGTGTAGATGTGTTGTACAACAAAGAATGTGAACGCTACCACTTTGGTAAATGTACTCAGAGAACAAAATTTCTAAAAGACTGTGGCAAAAATTGATGCACATTTGTGCGCTTTTCTACTATTATAACATTTATTAACTTTATAAAAAAAAACTCTATCCAATATTTTAGGAGGTGCTAGTATGCATCAAAACAAGAAAAAAATGTCTAATAAACATGTGTCCTACAACACATACTTTCTGAGATCTGAACACTTGTTCATAGGAGGTGCTCAATGTGACGTCCATTCATGACAATGCATTCCCCTGCCCTTCGGCGTAAGGAATCACGCACTCCTTGAAGTTGACATGGTTGTTCTTGATAACCAAAAGTCTAGGAGATTTAGATTTGAGGAACGAGCAAGCCAAGGTGTGGGGCCTCTCCAGTTAATCCAGCGGTCCTGAAATGTCAGCGTCAGGTGTTCACACACATTGCAGAGAAAATGTGCTGGTGTGCCATTATGCATGAACCACATCTGTAGTCTTTGCTGACATGGCACATACTCCAGCAAGGTAGGCAATACGTTAATAAAAAATTCCTGATAACGAGCCCCAGTTAACCTCTGTGGTAGCAGGTATGGCCCTTAATCTATCGCCAAGAGCGCCTGCCCATACGTTGATTGAGAATCGGTGCTGATGCTTTGTTTCTTCAACTGCATGGGAATTTTCATCAGTCTACACATGCTGATTACGAAAATTCACAACACCATCTCTGCGGAACCCTGCTCATATCCGCAACCATACTTTCCATTTCAGTATTCCTTGCGACGTATCAGTATTCCATGCCAGGGGTGTCAACTACTGTATGATTATCTTGTAGCCTGCTGTATTGTAGGGCAGAATAATGCATTGCCATAAATGGACGTCACATTGAGCACCTCCTATGAACAAGTGTTCAGATCTCAGAAAGTATGTGTTGTAGGACCATGTTTATTAGACATTTTCTTCTTGTTTTGACGAATACTATCATGTCCTAAAATATTGGATACTTTTTTTAACACCCTGTATAAAGAAGCTGGTGCAGAAGAAAGGAATATTTTTAACAAGTTTTCAAAAACTGTGTTTTTTCACTTGTAAGGAGTGTGCCGAATAATTTCAAGGATAGGAGATAACTTACGTATTAAGAAATAATACGAGAAGAGCAAATGACTCTATAAAACACTATCCAATGAAAAACGCGACTATAAGAAACGTTGGAAAGCCAAAAGAAAATAAATAACTTACATAAAAGATTAACTGCACATGTTTAACACAAAATTATCACACGAAAACTAAAATTAATAACATATGTGACGGTAAGTGGATGTTATACACACCCCTGATTCCGCCTGCGAAACCATTACATACCTCCCACATGTCTGATCTGATATTTGGGATGCCTAAACAAAAATGAACAGCTTAAATCAGACACATTGTACATATTTAAGTTGATATTTTTGTCATTTATAAGAAGAGTATGTGGAAGGTCAATGAAAACGTATGGAATTTCAAATTGTTATGTTAGAAATACAGTATGTAATAGATATTTCTGAGAAAATAACATTATCCCAGAATCATTTTAATCATGGTTTAGTTTCTGATTGGATTACTAACACAATCTTTACCGCCACATCACTTTTCAGAAAATAAAGCAGATACTGGTATCACGATGGAAGACTTTTACTCCTGAAACTTTATTCTGGTTGCCCAAGACTGTGATGTGTCTGGATTTCGACGGAGAATTGTTTTATAGAGGTCGGCAAGGACCTGCGTTTAACTTCGCTTCTACAGATAAGGCAAAGGGATGGCTACCCGAGGCGGAATCTATTTTGAAGTAAGTCTGGAACTCAGTACTTCTATTTTATAAACTTTCTTTCTCTTTCTCCTAGTCGTATACGAGGCGGTACTGGTAAGTCCTTAACCTGACATGGAAAAAGCTAATGTGCCTCAAACCAAAATTTTATTTACTCAACATAATCACCTTTTAACTGTATTCACTTAGCATAACGGCCATTAAGAAATTCTAAGCCTTTAAAAAAATGTTTGCCTTGTCTGCACACCACCATTACACAGTGCTTATTACTGATCCATTGGATAAAAACTTCTTTCATTTCACAGTTCTTTTTAGAAACTAGGTGACATTTATTTATTTATTTATTTATTTAATCTGGCAGAGTTAAGGCCAGTAGGCCTTCTCTTCTGCCCAGCCAGACTCTAATTATAATTGAATACAATTGATTACATAGTTATTACATTAATATCTAGACCATAAAACAACATGAAAGTAAATAATGAAAGTTGGATAAGTAATGTTAGTGTGACAATAATAAACAATGGTAAGAAATAGTAGTAGTAGTAATAATAATAATAATAATAATAATAACAATAATAATAATAATCATAATAATAATAATAATAATAATAATAATAATAATAATAATAATAATAATGAGATAACTTAAATATTTATTCTCTGATATATATATATATAACCATTAAACATTGAGAAACATGTAACAGCTATGTTTACTAACTATAATCGTTTGAAAAATATTTCCTTAGCCTATGGGCCTATTTAAATTGGTTTGATGTCTGATAATAATTCCAAAGTCGAGGAACAGCCACAGTGAAAGAGTATGAATATGAGGATGTTCGGCGGGAGGGAATGGATAATATTGAGGAGTGTTGTGATCGTGTGTCTAGGTTATGATGAGTGGATAAATTTTGAAAACGAGATGCAAGATAGACAGGAGTGAAGAAATGCAATATATGAAAGAGGAGGGAAAGACAGTGAATTTTCCTACGATCTTCTAGTCGGATCCAGGGCAACATTTCGAGGGATGATGTTACGTGATCTGCCCGGCGAATATTGTAGACGAGACGGACGCACATATTATGAACACGTTGCAGTCTCTACGCCGAAGTAACGCTTAGGTCAGTAAACAGAATATCAAAGTAATATTAAAAATGTTAATAAAACTCTTGTTACAGCCATTTCAAAATATTACGCGTTCCATCAATAGCCGTTAAGTTTTTATTAACAAAACTCTTGTCAAATCTTATTTTTCACATTGGAGCATAGTATCTAATAGGCCATGACAATATCGTGCTGTTATGAACGAGGCTAAGATTAGGCCTACACTTCTCGTTAGCGTGTTTTTTTATATAGTGTTGACTGAATTGTTTATATTATGTAATCTGCGTTATTTGGTGTTAATAAATACTTCCTCGTCACCTAAGAGAATTCCATTAGAAATTGTTCCCATTTCGTAATCTGCTCTGAAGTGGAAATTATTAAATATAGTTCTATCACAATCTAGTACATAGAGTCACGAAGCTCAATACGTAGTAAGTATGCATCCATAGATAGTTGCTATCCACTAGGATCGCTACTATCACCTCATTAGAGACAATGCGAAATAGTACACAGTCTAATACATGGATAAATATATAATAGGATGCGAAACTGCGGTCAGCACCATCTGGATTTGGGGGTCTGAAATAAGGTGATCAGCGCCCAACGTCGTAGGTGGTGAATATTAGAACTGCGTGTTGGGTACATTACCCAGAGTTCTCTATTTATCCGTTCGAGATATTGCTGTACGGGAGAGTCGAAGAGCCGAGATGGCGGACTGAAACTTGCTAATAAGTTAACATAAAGTGATACGTGTGTGTGTATAAGCAGTGTATCTTAAACAGTGATGTTTATGGACGTTGTAAAAATAGTGTTGTTGAATGTATTGTAAAGTAATAGTAGGCTAATATAATAAATTGAACTATCTAAGTAGTTCTTGCAGACTTTTCCATTGTGCTGTACAATAAATACCCAAAGAATACAATCCCGATTATCTAACCTTTTGCTTTATTTTTTGTCTCTGGGTAGTGTAAAACACATCGTCTCTTTTATCTTCCTGTTGGCTCCGGTAAGAATTTTGAGTAGAATATGCAGCACAGTGAGGAATAAAACTGTAAATGTTTTATTTTAAATTGGATTAGTTTTGAATATCGATGAGGGTGGGAGGGAATACTTTCTGCACAGTTTAACATTTTCGTCACCAGGTGCGCTGCTAAATTCATGGAGTTGTGCGAAGGTGCCTGTGAAAGATACCACGCCCTCTCATGCAGACTAAGAATCGAATCACTAACGAGTTTCTGCAGTGAATAAGCATCCATGGAACGAACACACAAAATATGCATGTTTTGCGCTTTTCTACCTATTATTATTTAAATTCATGGAGTAATTACTCTTTTCGCTACTTGGTGCGCTGCAAGATGTAACAACGCCCCTCCCAGAAATAGATGGCAGCAAGATCAATTTCTACAACAGCGCCTCTAGTATGTGTTACGGGACACTCATTAAGTTTCGCATCCTATTATATATTTATCCATGGTCTAGTATATAGAGTCACGAAGCTCAATACGTAATAAATATGCATCCATAGATAGTTGCTATCCACTAGGATCGCTACTATCACCTCATTATAGACAATGCGAAATAGTACCGGCACAGTCTATTGTTCCTAGCACCTTCACAACTCAAGCTTCTCGTAGCTTAGTTATTAGTGAAGAACAGTGTTACCTCGTCATACTTTTTTTGTTCTAATAGTCTGTCATAATTATTTCGTCTTCGTCCCAAAACACTGACGAGAAAACGTATCCTGCTCATTTCTAAATGAGGTATTTTTGGGGGTGGAGAAACACAATGCTTCCATTCTTTTGAATGTTCTTTTGTTTCGGGATCGTAATGGTGGATCCATGTTTCGCCCACAGATACAATACGAACAAGAAAATTAGAAGAATGCTGTTCAATACGGCAGCAAAACGACTTGGGAACTGTCACTTTGTCTTATTAGCATTGCGTGTTTAGAGATCCAGAGCAGATAATTTTCACACACCCAAATCATAACATACAAGGTGAAATATTCGTTCAGAGAAAATTTTAAAAGTCTCTTATATATCAAACCCAATTCGTCACGCACGATATCGATATTTTCTGTACTGATCACAAAAATATATATATATATATATATATATATATACACATATATATATATCGATGGCTAAGAAGTCATAAATCAGTATTGTATCCCTTTTCACAAAAATGTCTTTTTATCGAAACAATTTTTTTGATGTACAAAATGCTCTATGCGCATGCAGTTTTCACAAAATTCAAGGACAATATTCGTACCTGTCCATGCATGTATTGTCTGAGATGTAACGTTTATAAATTTTATGCTCGACCATGCCGAAAAGTAGTAATTATATACCTGGTAGCAACCCTTTAATGGACCTCATTCAAGTACACCTACAGTAGCGTGCAAATTAATCCGAACACGACATATTTTTACATTTTCTGTCATTGTTGGCCTCACAGCTGCTCATACCGCTTTAATTGACATCTGTAGTACGTGTAATTCCATTGTTGAAGGTCTTTCGTTATTATTTTTTTTTATAATATGTGACATTTTGCCTGTCGTTTTGTACTTATAAGCATTTCAGTTGTGTTGAAGACTTAATACTGCAATCCTGTGTACATTCTGTCGTCTTCACAAATGCATACAACTCCACGAAAACGGTTTAAAATCACAACATTAGCAGAGCATTCTTCTATGACACAGGGGCAAATTGCTGCAGAATGTCACATCGGTTTGGCTACTGTTAATTCGATCATAAAACGATACAGGGAGACTGGATCCATCACACCCCACAAAAAAGGAAACTGTGGCCGGAAAAGGAAGACTTCACCTGCAGATGATCGTTTAATTGTCAGGAAAAGTAAATTAAATCCTAGACTAACTGCTGTCGACTTAACTCGCGAGTTAATGGCTACCACTGGGGCGAATATTCACGTCACAACAGTACGGCGTAGGCTTTTGGAAGCTGGTCGAAGGGCTCGTAAGCCTATTAAGAAGCAACTGCTAACCCCTGTTATGTGCAAAAAAACGCTTAATATGGGCAAAATTATATCAACACTGGACAGTGAATGACTGGAAGAATGTACTTTTTTCCGATGAGTCTCATTTCGAGGTCCAAGGCCACCGTGTTTCTTACGTACGGAAAGGATCCGAAAAAGTAACAGCAGCTCATCTCCAACAAGCACCCCCCTAAAGTAATGTTTTGGGGTTGTTTTACACATGAAGGGCCTGGAGCATTAAGACCTGTCAAGGGAATGATGAATTCTGACAAATATATTCACTTATTGGAAACCAGAATCGTACCCCAGCTGCAAAAATCATTTCCGGATGTCAGAGGTGTGTTCCAACAAGACCTGGCACCATGCCATACGTCTCGAAAAACTACAGAATTCTTCAACAAGAAGAATATTCAGGTACTCCCCTCGCCAGGCAACTCACTCGACATCAACCCCATTGAGAACTTGTGGTCAATTTGCAAAAGAAGAATGCAAAAAATGGATTGTTCTACAAAGGAAAAGATGATTTCTGCCCTCATTGGTGTATGGTTTCGCTATGAAGAAATGAAGAATATTTGTGGGAAATTAGTGGAATCCATGCCAAATCGTCTCAGAGCTGTTATTAGGAACAAGGGAGGCCACATAGATTACTGAGGTATGTCTTAGATCCTTTTTTTTTTATCCCGTTTGAGTGTTTTTGCATAAGTAATTACGTTGTTCGGATTAATTTGCACGCTACTGTACTCATTAAAGTTCAGGTGTTCCACCAATCAGAAAATGCCATTGTAGCAATATGAAAGCGCAAGTATCGATCATTCTCGGATATGCAATCGAAATACAACTAGTTCTGTTACTCTAATAATTAGCGCTAATTGTAAATAATATTCAAATAAATTCAATTTGTCATCTCGTTTTTCAATGTCTAATTCAATATCAAGGTTATACTTTATCAAGGTTAATGTTTATTTTACTCTCTAGATCATATCAAGGTCAATGTCGACATTTGTTTCTCGGAAAAAAAATCAATACTTTCGCGACTGCGCACATCTCACAATTTACGAGGTATTGCACAGGGTCAGTTCCGCTCCTCAGTCAGATAAGAATAACATGACTACTTATGAATAATTTCAAGTTAGAAATATGGTCGAGCATAAAAAGTCGCATGAAACTTGACTATAATGGTAATTAAGTCGCTCGTTGCATAATGTAGTATTAAGTATCTTAAAAATTGGGAGCTAAAAATTATCATGTATATAAAAATATAAATAAATATGTCTCATTTACAAACATTTATCGTGCTTAAACTAGCTTACATATAATGAATTTCTCAAAATTAAAATACTGCCTGTGAATCTGAGTCCATATGAAAAAAAAAAGAATATGACGTTGCTGTATTTGAATATAATGCGCATGGAACATTTTCATTATGTCACTAATTTGCGTAATTGAAATAAAATTAATTTAAAAACTAACAGTCCGATTGAGCTGAAAATTTGCACAATCTTTGTTCTTAACGCATTTAACAAACGGTTAAAAAAAATGAAAAAAAATCAGATTAAAACTGTAAAAATTTCAAAACTCAACCCCTTAAAGGCACATTTCACGCACTGATAACAGTGGGTAAAATGCAACTTTACACACTATTGTAGAAGAAAAAACAATAATTCAAAATTGTATTTGAATGGAAATTTTTTTAAAGGGCGTAAGTCATCATTTTTTACATTTTAATTCTTATCGTAGTTTCCAAAATACATTGATAAAATCATCGTTTTCGCTTGACAGGGCGCCAATAACATTGTTGGTTGGCTTATTAGAGGCAAGTTAAAATCAGAATTTGATTTAATTGGTCAGTAGTCTATGACATGCATCGTTTTAAAATTATTAAATTGGCAGTGGCGACTGAGTGCGAATAGCTGAAAACGGAAGAAATATTACAAAAAGACTGCTGTTTCTGAAGAAAGAAGGAACAAAGAAAGAAATGAGGTAATCAATATTTTGCAATTTACCAGCCTCATGGTCTAGTGGCCAGAGCTTCATGAGGTCCCGGGTTCGATTCCCGGTTAGAGCACAAGGAATTTTTCCTTAAAGGGGAGTATTCCTGTGTTCATCCATGGTCTGGAATTTAGGTTAAGTATAGATTTAAGACCTCTCCTGGCACCACATTATCATAATCATCCTGTCACATCATTGGGGTAATGTAACTCTGCCTTCCAGGCGCCCCAACCTCAGAAGTGGGTTACAACTAAGCCATGGCCAGGAGAGAAGACCAGAAATGTCGAAAAGACAACCTGGTGGCATTGGATTAATAATAATAATATTTTGCAATTTGTACCCTATTCCACTTTGAGTATATACAAGACAGAGTTGGATACATAAAGTATCCAGTAGTGCCAATGAATTAGTAAGCCACGCATACTTCATGGCACTTCTGCGAAAATATGTTCCTCCACCAACAAGTCCAGTCTACCCAGCAGGAAAAGTGCCAATAAAACAGAAAGAAGTGCAAGACTTTGAAAAAATGAAGCATTAGGCCCTACATCTCAAGCGAGCAAACGGAATTTTATGAAGAACTTTTCAGCTCGCCTACAGACAGTAATTCAACGTACAATGACTGGAAATCAGTACATTCCAAGTGAAAAGACTGATTTCTCTTCGTCATTCATGATATTTTCCTTTTTCAAATTTATAATTATAATATAATCTGTTTATTAACTGTGTATGATTTCCAGTAAAATAATTCAAGCATAGGACGAACATATCTGTATCGTATTTTATTTTATGCTCGACCATGCCGAAATGTAAAAATTATACACCTGGTAGCAGTCCTTTAATGCATGTCATTAAAGTACACCTATTCATTAAAGTTCAGGGTTTCGATTATTCTCGGATATGCAATCGAAAGACAACGAGGGAAACGTCACGGAGGCTGGAAATCCAATACTGTCGCAGAAGGTTATGTTCTGTTACTATAATAATTAGCGTTAATTGTAAATAATATTCAAATAAATTCAATTTGTCATCTCGTTTTTCAATTCTAAATCAATTTCCAGGTTATATCAAAATTAGTTCATGTTATTTACATTACATCAAGGTCAATGACATTATTGTTCCTCGGAAAAAAATCAATACTTTCGCGTCTGCGCACATCTCACAAATTACGAGCTATGCATAAGGTCACTTCCGATCTTCAGTCAGATACAAATAAAATGAATACTTCTGAATGATTTCAAGTTAGAAATATGGTCGAGCATAAAAAGTCGTATGAAACTTGCCTATAATGGTAATTAAGACGCTCGTATGAAAATTATGACACTCACTTTCGCTCGTTTCATAAACAAACATACTCGCGTCTTAATTACTATCATTATAGGCTCGTTGCATAATGTACTATTATTCCCTCCGTTCCTAAATATGGTATAGTAACAAACAAAACAAGTCTGGTTATTGAATGAATGAATGAATGGATGAATGCATGGATGAATGAATGAATGGATGAATGAATGAATGAGTGAATGAAGGAATGAATGAATGAATGGATGGATGAAGTGCATTTATTGATACACAATAAATTATACAAACCCATGTACACAAGATCCTTCGCACTACTCCGTACGGCCATTCGTGCTATAACTCTATGCACAGTTTGAATCTTCAAAAGTGACAAAAATAATACTACTAATAATAAAATAGTAAAACAACAATTATTATTATTACTACCGTTATCATTAATTTTCACAATTACAACTAACCTAACTTCATACCAAATTTCACAAAAATGATAAAAATAAAATAAATGCAAGATATGAAAGGAAAAAAAAACACACACACAGTGGATTATTGTGCATGCGTGCTTGAAATGTTTCGCGGTGTGGTATTCTGTTCAGTAGTGAAGAGACTATCAGACAGTGCAGTTGTGAATGTTTCTAATCTTCTGTAGTGCATCAAACTATAATGTTTAAATAGTTCATCATGAACAGAAATCAAATGGGCACCTGTAGTGGTGTTCCTGTTGCAGAAAATGCAACACCAACCCAGTCAATTTTGATTAGAACATCTAAGACTAAACATTCATACGAAAACAGGTTGTAATTTATTGCAATTTTTATGTTAATTGTCCTCTCTCAAAACAATGTTTATTTTTCTTTTATTAATTTGACATCACACAGAATGAAGTGTGCCTAATTTTTATGTCTTTCTTATGTTAATTTATCAAATAAATAAGTATCTAGAAGATGTATTAAAGTTACACTATATTACTGAGAACTTTAATAAATGTATACCATATTTTGTAACAGAATTAATTACATCTTTATATGCCATATTTTGGAAAAGAGGGAGTAGGCCTACTTGTTATAAAATCGATGTTTTTTAAGGAGCGGCTTTTTTCATACTCTAAATCTCAATAAAACTCTAAGTATCCGCATAATGCGTATAATTACTTTAAAAGCCAACAACTGTAACCTAGACTATCAGCCCACATGTCCGGAATTATACAGGGTGATTCACGAGGAAAGGTAAAAAATTTAGGATGTGAATTCTGAAGTCATTCTGAGTGAAAAAGTTTACGTGAATATAGGTCCGTTTCCGAATGGTTACGGAGATATTGCTCTTTGATTCCACAAAAACTTCTGAGATTCCATTATACTAACTCGCGTTTAGAGACAGATAACGGACAAATTTAAAGTTTATATTCACATATGCATACATACCTAATATTCTAGAAGTCGGAGTCGATGGTTTCGCACATTTTCAAAGGTACCTCCTTCTGCTTCAATGTACTGTTGCGTTCGGGCGTGAATCGCGCTCATCGCTCGGGAGAGTTGCACGTGGCTGTATTTATGCCGCATCCAAAATAGGTCGATTAGCGCTTCTCTCGTTTCCCCGTTCCTTTGCTATACCAAGTCTTTCACCCAACCTCATAGACAGTAAATACTCTTCGATATGGTACCCTTCTGTTCGGAAAGCATCGTTCATATTCAGCGACGACATCTAAGGTACTTCCATCGCACAAGCCATAAACATACACAATATCGGTGTATTCTGCACTCGAAAATTTATAATACATCTTGAAAAACACAACACTTCCGATAACTGTACCTGTATAACTACTGTACTGTAGGTAGCTGACTGAACTGCTGTGAAGTGATAAGTGATAGCGTATTTGTTGTGACATTTGTAATGCCCCACCACCCGGTTTGTTTTTCTTCTCTTATCTACATCGCTCACAATGCAGATTCCAATGTGACTCATTCATCGGTGACCTTGTCTCACGTCAGCAGCATATGGTAACGTCTGATTCACATTGGGGCGAGACGTTTTACCAAAAAAAAAAATGCATCTAGCTCCGCCATCGTTCGAAAATGGACCTATGTTCATATGAACTTTTTCAATCAAAATGGCCTAAGATATCGTATCCTAATTTTTTTACCTTTCCTCGTGAATCACCCTGTATATTTCCAAATAGTTTTTCTCGAACATGGTTGTTTTTTTTTTCAATTTCCCGCAAATTTACTTTTCCTGACTTACGCACTTAAAAAAACTAATTCATTTGTACTTAACATGACACTGTATGAATTTAATAATAAGAACTTTTAACCCAGATATGTCTACTGTCCTATTAAAAGGACAGTTGTCAATGTTTCAAATTACCCTCTCTACAGTTAACGCATTTACGTTTTCATAGGTGGCACTATTATTGGTCTTAATTAGAGGCTTGCTAAGTGTGTTAAGATTGGTAATTAGAGTTCTGGTCATCGTTGAGTTTGAGATGTGGACGTGAGAATTGTTCGTTTATTTCAGCTATCGCATCCGAGACGCAAAGAAGAATGTAAAATATTTTTAGAGTTCGGAATTACTTTTCAAATTGTTGTAGATCAAATGACTCCTAATAAACATAAATATAACGTGAAACCACAATGCTTTCGAAATATCTATTCATTGCGACATGACAATGACAAAAACTTCTGTGTCCTTTTGAAAGGACAGTAGGCATATCCTCATATAATTTGAAATTGTTTCGCTTTTTCAATTTTAGTGGATTTTCCGTGCATGAAATGCTTTCTATGTTTGAAAATTATGCTAAGGGCGAAATTTCATCTCAAATACAGACATATCACTATAATTCAGCCTACAAATGCCACACAGAGTTCGTGTGCACTCAAAATTGGGTTTCTGACGTCTTGTCAGCCCACTGAGGTGTGTGGATATGAAGGGAAAACTTGAGACAGTGTCGGGTGTAGTTGCTGGGTAGCTAGTCGGCAGAACGTTGGTGCGCTAAGCCAAAGGTCCCAAAATCGATATCCGGCTCCGGAACAATTTTTCCTTTGAAATTATTCAAGTCTGCTTCACAGGGAGATATACCTGAAAGCCAGATTTGCACAGCAAGATCTGTTTACAAGTGGAGGGCTGGTGACGTTCTGGACGGACATAAGTTTCTATTGTTTTTCATTTAGTATTTTTGGAGGAGGTCTTATTTTCTATCTAAATTGTCATTGTCATAATAATGTAGATTTTGGAAAATGAACTGAAACCTGTCTTTCGACATTGCCACAGCAATTGGTTTGGTTTGGTTTGGTTTGGTTTATTATATATAATAGATCACAGACACATTACATACAACAATTTTACACAAAGATATATTATTATTTAAATACAATTTCTACGTTTTACCTATTAACATATTTGTTTTGTCTTGCACTAGCTTTCAGTTATTGTTGCCACAGCAATTGCTTCATTATAGGTATCGTCACTTCTCTCCCAAAATAACCTCCTCCTCGAAACTTCAACATTCTTTTCGCCTATTACTTATTTTTACGTATCAGTAGCAATACGGTACTATTCAATGATGAAAGCATTCCAGAGTTAAAACGAATTTAGCCACAATACATCATTCTTCAGAATAATATTAGTAGTAATAATAAAGAAACTATAATAAAATAACAACGTAATAATTTGTTAATAATAAATAATAATAATAATAATAATAATAATAATAATAATAGCAACAATAATAATAATTGTAAAATACAACAATTACATTTTTTCCTTTCATGTAAGCATAGTATACAATTATTCCTCAAAATGTATGCTAATATGCCTACTGTCCTTTTAAAAGGACACCTGTTTCTAGATCAAGTAGTTACAACTAGAATGTTTCGACACCATACAAATACTTCAGTTACATATTGCATTAAATGAGATTTTAAAAATACACAAACATTGCAAAAAAATATTTCAGGCATATCTGGGTTAAGAACTAATGGAGTTAGCTTTCGTATAAGCCTATCAGAGTAGAAACAAAATGTCACGAAATTAAGTCACGATGAATTACTGCAGTGGAAACTTGACTGTCCCACATACATGAGATAATAAACGTTACTCACTGGTTCCATTTAGTAACAGCCGCACGTACTTCCTTGCACTTTGCCTAGAAAAGTTGTAGCCTTTGCAGCTAGACCAGCGAGGCTATGCGGAGTCCATATAACGCCCGCCCGCCCACCTTCTTCTGTTTTTCTGCTTGGAAAAAATGCGATGGTCTGCGGTAACTGCAGGGCTCGTTTCAAGTTTCGCATGGCGGGAGCAAAGCAGCAGCAGCACGAGCTGGAAACTTGCTCGTTCATGAAACTTTTCAAATCCCTGATTAAAACTTTTCGGGAAATCCTCTGCATTTGTACGATGCGATAGCCCACTGCTTTCCCATGAAAGTGTTTATTGTTCCGCCTCATTTCTAGGTACTCATTTTTATCTGTACATTAGCCGATGAGGAAAATAATGCGTGCCAGTCAGATTTACTGCAGAACTCATGGTAGTACGCTGGCGTTCAAAGATATAAGACTTTCAATTTTCTGATCATGTAAGAGAACTTTCTCACCACGGGTAAGTCAGGACCAAAGATATAACAAATTGACAAACTTTAAAATAGTTCCGCTAGTTCTCA
This sequence comes from Periplaneta americana, assembly GCF_040183065.1. Classification (NCBI taxonomy): domain Eukaryota; kingdom Metazoa; phylum Arthropoda; class Insecta; order Blattodea; family Blattidae; genus Periplaneta; species Periplaneta americana. The sequence goes on along the minus strand of NC_091128.1, from coordinate 154,412,803 downwards.
ATAGAAGGCACCATTATTGGGACGGGTAAAAATGTGTTGGAGAAAATGGTGATGTAGATTAAATATAAAATAGGATAACCAAGGGTAAATGGGGTCAAAAAGTAAGAAATAATTAATTTTATTGTTAATTTTATAATATATTACACTCATAACATATCATTAGTTACAGCCACATGTAAGTACTGCTTCCCCAAAAATGTTTCTTTTTTACTCTAAACTAACTGTCTGTACATGAATTGAAATATTTCACTGCAGTGACCCTTTTTACCCATCTCTATCAGGAGAAATGGGGTCAGTATTTAGGGCAAATCGGGTCACAATTTTTCCCTCTATATACCTACACAGAACGTTAAAATCAATATTGAATTGATTTAATTTAACACTTTACACCTTCCACAAACAAACACTGTTTTCTTTTCTGCACCAACGAACTGTGTTGCAGTGTATTCCAAAACCACATGCGTACATGCGTACAGTTTCAAAATTCTGGAGTAAACGTAGTTTGACGGCCTTTACTTTTCAAGAATGGTTGTCCTGGCCACTTTGAAGACGTCGTTGCAGACATGAATGAGGAACTCCTAACAACTCAGCAGCGTGACGTTGGCTTCTCCCCTCGCGAAATGATTTAATAGCCTTCTGCAAGTCGTTCTCAGTCCACGAATTTGACGTTTTCCTCTTACATTTAACCATCTGTCACAAAGAATTGAAAATAAATACTTAATTTGAGTGGACTGATTTGAAACATGTTGACCCTATTTGTCCGATATTACTGACCCTATTAACCCAAATTTAGAACGTTTTGCGCTAGAGGTTGGTAGTACTGAATACTGCTTCGACGAAGGCGTTAATAGCCATAATCTCTTCTAAAAAGCTTAAACTTAATATTGAAAGTTAATCGCACAAATTCTCTGCAATAGTTGATGTAAAATAATAAAGGAACCGTAGAGCATTATTTAAAATGTATAAAATACTCTTAACTCACCTTTATATTCTCTCTATTCTTTTACTGTGAACACAAAGAATACACACACCAGCTAGCATCAATGGCACTCAACATGTACAGGAAGTTCTCTTCCTGACCAGTATATGGTAGCACTTGCTTGAACTGGTTTACGCTTGAATATAGATACAGGGTTTTGAAATTGACCCGATTTAACCTCTGACCCGATTTAGACTGAGTTACCCTATTCTTCAGTGTTCTATATACACTTTTAATACTTATATAATCACTGATTAACTTTATAAGAGTTTCACTGTGTTAACTTTTTAAGAAATTACCTGGCTGACTAGTTTCGAAGTGTTATTCTTCCTTGTCCAAAGCCTATTGAACGTCCCGCGCTATCTTCTGGATTCCTGTTGTGATGGAATGTGTTCGTGATTATGTCGAAACTCAATTTCAAAACACACACCCTTTTCGACACAATCATGAACACACCACCACAACAGGAAACCAGAAGATAGCTCGGAACTTTCACTAGGGTTTGGACAATGAAAAATAACACTTGGAACTAGTAAGGCAAGGTAAAGCAGTTGTATCCTTAATCGCTGATAAAATGTTCTCATAATTGACAATATCAGCAGTTTCCTGCTAAACCTACAGCTTTTTACAATTATTAGAGGTGAATGAAATTTTGAATTCGGTAAAGCGGGTACTTTTGAAGAGGTGGAGAAGTTTAAATATCTTCGAGCAACAGTAACAAATATAGATGCTACTCGGAGGAAATTAAACACAGAATAAATATGGGAAATGCCTGTTATTCGGTTGAGAAGCTTTTATCATCCAGTCTGCTGTCAAAAAATCTGAAAGTTAGAATTTATAAAACAGTTATATTACCGGTTGTTCTGTATGGTTGTGAAACTTGGACTCTCACTTTGAGAGAGGAACATAGGTTAAGGGTTTTTGAGAATAAGGTGCTTATGAAAATATTTGGGGCTAAGAGGGATGAAGTTACAGGAGAATGGAGAAAGTTACAAAACACAGAACTGCACGCATTGTATTCTTCACCCGACATAATTAGCAAAATTAAATCCAGACGTTTGAGATGGGCAGGGCATGTAGCACGTATAGGCGAATCCAGAAATGCATATAGAGTGTTAGTTGGGAGGCCGGAGGGAAAAAGACCTTTAGGGAGGCCGGGATGTAGATGGGAAGATAATATTAAATTGGATTTGAGGGATGGGATTTGATGATAGAGAATGGATTAATCTTGCTCAGGATAGGGACCGATGGCGGGCTTATGTGAGGGCGGCAATGAACCTCCGGGTTCCCAAAAGCCAGTAAGCAAGTAAGTAAGTAAGTTGGCGTTTGACAATAAAGTCATTTGACCTCTTACACTCCAATATTTTTCAAAGATATTATCATGGCCAGCCACTGAAGCACAGATTTTGAGGTGTTCCGAATCCATTTCTTGGTTTGAGTTGTACAATGGGCAGTTAGGGGACTGATATATTCCAATTCTATGCAGATGTTTGGCCAAACAATCATGGCCTGTTGCCAATCTAAATGCAACTACAGACTATTTTCGTGGTAAATCGGGAATTACCTGTGGATTATGATGCAGAGAGTTCCATTTTTTCCCTTGAGATTGTATGTATTTATTTACACTGCAAGTGTGCAAGCACCCTGTGGCAGTGGTATATACAATATAAACAATACACAATAAAAGATAAGCAATACACAATAAAATTTACAATACACAATACAATTTTACAACAAATATACAATTTTATACACAATACAATAAGAATATACAATACAATTTAACACAATAATAATAAAACCTAAATAAAATACCTAATTTTACAATACAACCTACATAATTATGTATAGGCCCTACATAAGTTTCAATAGTCTTTCACTTTACTCTCATCTCACTCACTGTAGTGGCACTATGACGCAATTCACTGACACTTTAGCACACATTTCACTGACACTATAGAACACATTTCATCGACGCTATAAATGATCACTGATCGGAACTGTTCACTGCACTGTAAAACCATAACTTCACTGACTCACCTCGCTTCACTAATACAACAGTTCAAATAAGTCAAATAATTACATCCTTATGCATACTTATAAACAGAACTACATTTAAGGTAAACATTTCTAGTCTAAGACCCTCTCACAGGCTATTTTTAAATAATTTACAATTCAAAGCAAGGGAGTAACTCGTCAGGCTAGATAAATACATGTCACCTTAAAAAATTAAATGTTGAATGTCACCTACATCCGTTTTATGTTTCTTACATTTGATTTTAAAATCATGATCGTTCCTACCATAGTACGTTGGCTTTTCTAACCGAGCCGTTATGTCTACCCATGCTTTCTGACCTAGATGTGCTCTATACAATGATGTTATTCTAGTTTTCCTACGTCTGTTTTCCAAAGTTTCCCATTTAAGTTCTTTTATCGTATCGTTTGCATCTTCTGTTTTACCTTTAACAAATTTAGCTGCCCTATACTGGATTCTTTCTAAGGAATTTATCTGATATATTCTATAAGGATCCCAACATGTAGCTCCGTATTCCATATTAACGGTCGCACTAACGTTAGATATGCTATTTCCCTCGATTTGAGGCTAGCCTTTCTCAAGATTCTCATAATAAAGTAAAGTGCCCTCCATGCTTTACCCGTAACATTATCAACATGCTCTCCCCAACAGATTGTGTTATCAAATTTTATTTGTTGAAGTTTAAGTATGTATATAAGCAAGTAAGTAAGAAAGTAAGTAAGGGTTTATTAACACAAATTCATTATCGAATGTTCTTAAAATTTGTAAATTGAGGGCTACAGTTCCATCAATCTCGCCGACACAGGGCCCTGCACGTGTGGCGTCAGAAGTCCCTGGGCCTGGAGTCCACGCGCTCCATCGTCACAGCGGACGGGCTCTCAGAGCTGCACCTTGGCATGGTGCAAGTGACCGCCACAGACATACGCACGATCCTGCAGAGCTTCCCCAACCTGCGGCTGCTGCGTCATTATCAGCTCGTGACGGCGCTCAACGACCTGCACGGCGAACAGTGGCGCCACAACGAGCTGCTGCCGAAGTACAGACTTCGCAACCTGGACATGGACTTCTCGCACGTGGTATGTGGCTATGCGGCCGTGAGACATGCTCGTCAGTTTTATTGCCACCCGGCACGAGAGCGATGCTTGTGCATGACAAGCAAAAATGCCAGCTTGTTTCGCTTTCGCCTGCGCAGATGTGCACACAACTATGAATTACAAATTATGTAGGCTATATATCATACATGGGCACAATTTTTGGTTATGTGAGGCACTCGATTTGAAATAGTTTGTTTGCTAGGAGAGGAGACTGCAGAGTAGGATGGGAAATACAGGGACATCACTTTATTTTTACTAACATTTTTAACATTAACCTGGCTGTACTCGGAAACACTGTTACCCCCCTTCCATTACAGGAGTTTGGAGTTGCTAGTACAATATGTAAACAAATCTTTTACTAGCTAAAGGAGGAGAGAAAAGTAGTGTCTCCATTTATGTTACAGGGAAAAATAGTATTACGATTTTCAGTTTGGTCATTACTTTACAGTATTTTATCAAAAAACAGTAGAATAGTAACAATTTTTTTCACAAACTCTAGTCTTCAGGTGGTTATATACATTATATAATGTCTATTTTATTCAGCATATTACTAACCTATTTATTCCTGAGAATTTTGTGAGCACTTCCGTAAGAAACCCCAATTTCTACAGCTAACTTCTTGACCCACTTATTAGGACCTCGTTGCATCCTTTCTCTAGCATCATCTACAGCATCTTCTGTCACCTTTGTTGGCCATCTTACACTCTTTTGCTCTAAATTTATCTACCACATTAATGAAATTTCTACGAAAATATTCCGTAATGATATAATCAGGAAATTGTAAAGAAGAAAAAAAAAAAAAAAAAAAAAAAAAGAAAGAAAGACTGTTGTTCACATTCTGTTATATTGTAATTCCAGTTTCCATCATCGTCCTTCATACTTACAAACAGTAAAACAAAACTCTTGTTTAAATAATGCTGTTAAGTACCGTACCATAATAGGGTACCGTACTTTCGGTAACTCTAATCTTCACTTGTGCTCAGTCCACACAGATAAATTCAGTTATGCTACACATCATACCTGTGTGAAAATAAACTTCAATAACATAACCTTTTTCTCCTATAGAAAATGCAACATATTTCTGAAACACACTGTACTCTGTACTGTTTATTTCACTGCTAGCAACAGCGGCCGTAAGTTTGTGTGACTGACGTTAGCAAGGACATTAGTGCAAGGGGTGAGAGTCAAGTACATTCAGAAACCCAGGTACAATAAAAATTGAAGTAAAAATAAAATGATGACCCTGTATAAACTGCTGTGACCTGCGTCACCTTATCGTAATCGCTAAGGCGGTCAGTGGCGAATTATTAGGAAAGCGCTTGGTTAACGTGAGACTTTCGAAAACTTTTATTAAATTTGGGCAAATTAATTCGGCAGCTTTAATTATAAACCTCTTTACTATTTCTCCATCATTGAATTGATTTAAATCACAGGCGAGAAATTGCGTAACTAGCCAATAATATTCCATCACGTTGTCTACGTTTATTTTCTTGAATATTCTGGAGTTTCTCAAGATCACTTAATACATTTGCACGTTCTCGACTTAAAATAATTTCAGAAAATCATATTTCGTTTTCTATGCAGATTTGATATTTTTTTATAAATTACCTTTTGGAAATAATACGTACAAACAACATTTAATTCCTCGTAGCTTTCAATTCAGCGTGTTTAAGGTATAATGTCGTATTTAGTATACTATGCAAATGTTAAGATCATAAATTTTCTTCGGAATAGTACGAAAAATAACATTTAATTTGTCTTACCTTCTAATTCAGCATGTTCTTTATAACATAAGGAGTAATGTCGTTGTATATTAAATGTATTAATGCCTAATAAAATTTTCGAGCATAACAAACATCGTATGTTCTCCCCTTCTAAACAGCAAAAAAAAACTCTTCCTCCCATTTGTCATGAAATAATCGTTTTCTAACGCGTACACACTGCTTTGATAATGCCATTATGCCACCACTGATATTGCTTATGAAACTGATATAGAACCTGCCCACGCCTTGGAGCTACGTGAGGGAGGAAAGAAGTCTGTGAAGATGATGTCACTCAGAGCGATAAGCTCTATGAAGGTCAGTGAGGCACAAATTCTCCATTGAGGCACGATGCCCAAGTATGCTACATATACTGAGCTGTAGGCAATTGTGGCATATAAATAAATGAGGGGCCTAGTATCATAGACGGACAAGAGCCATTTTTTATTATTTGCCAGTAAAGCCATGTTTTTGTTTCATTATTAACTTCCAGTATAAGGTATTGCAAATTTTTGTGTGTCATATTGGTAACTTCATTAACGAAATAATTCAGGTCTCCATTTAAAAATATTAGTTTAAAGTACTTGAAAACATACTTAAAAATCACATTGTCCACTTTTGAAACTAATATTCACTTTTGTTTGTTTTTTAAACAAACCAAGACGAAAGTGTCCATTTTTGAAACTGAAAACTCAGAAACAGGATAATGGTGAGAAAATCCTATGGAAGTTACTATTTTATTTTAAAACTAATATATAACTAAGAAATTTATAAAATTAAATTTAGAATATTATTTCTATTCAATTCCTTATTTCTTATTTTACAGCAATTCTATACAGTCAAAATATCGTCCCTAATATTGTGCAAGTCTAAATTAATATTAGGATTAGGCTTTTGGGTAATCCATCCTGTCCTGGAACATAATATTTCAATGTTTCGAAACTAGTACAGGTACCATCATCAGGATAAGACCAGAAAGATCACCTACTCTCCCCAGATAAAAAAAAAAAAATGCTCCAACCAACCAGTTCATACTCTCACAATTTCTACACGACATTATAGTTGAACAAAATGTAGTGGATTGTTATACGAAATTTCTCGCCTGTCTAATCACAATACGCCGCAAATTTCAAACTTAAATGTCTAGGATTTAAAAAATCTACAGGAGATAACAGGCAAGTATTCTGATGGGGACAGATAAAAAAAAAAGTCAAGAGAAGTGCTTATACAAATTTTGGCCACTCCACCGCAATTACGAGGCCGTCCAGAAAGTGATTTTCCTTGGGGCCATTTATAGGAAAAAGCACAATTGCATAGAAATATTTATTGAAACAATTACAGCAATTGTTGCGCTATTTGTCAACATATCCCTCACTGGAATTGAGACATTTGTCATACCATAGGATAAATTTTTGTGTCGTACAAGTCAGGCACCTCAGCGTCTCTCTGTCGATCCCATGATATGAGAAATGTCTCAATTCCGATGGAAAATATGTTGAAAAATAGCTCAACGATTGTTGTGTCCGATCCAATAAATTTGTCCAATGAAATTGCGTCTTTTTTTTCTGTTAGCGGCCCCTGGCGAACTAATTTTTTTACGGCTCTCATAATTGCGGTCGAGTGGCCAAAATTAGTACACACAACTATTTTTAACTAAATAATCTGCCCTCAATGAGGGTGACCATAAAGATCCAGAATAAAAGCACTACAGAATAATGTAGAAAGACAAAACGTTTAAATACAGGAATTGTTTAGTAAAACATCCAGAGAAATGCAAACCCAATAGAATCATCAATGGCCAAAATGACACTTTTTTGACATTACTAACATGGTGGAAGAAAAAAATTTTACTTTTTTATCTGCCCCATCAGAACGTTTGCTTGTAAGATGTAATATTTCCGACTCAAAGATGTGTGAAAATCTTCGGTGTTAACTTCGGTTTAATTTTCCAGTGTTCAAATCCGGTTCATAATCTTCGCTGATTTTGTAATATTACGGTTCATTGAGAATAGCTAAATAGCTTTGATTGAGCAGTGTACAAGTTCAAACTCATAGTTCTTTAGATGAAATATGCGTCGCTTCAGATTAGATCTACTTCAAAATTGCTATCATATTAATTTAAAACTGTGACATATGACATAGCTAGGACATAGTTTAAACATAACAAAACCGATTTAAAATTGGATATGGATAATTTCGAAGTTCGTATTGTTTTTAATCACAAACAAAAATTGTTAAAATAGATATGGAAAATTATGAATCCATAGGTACTATATATTTTGATGTACCGAAGTACATATGATATTTCCATGCAGATATTCTGCGTCATCATATGATGAAAGAGTGATGGAACGGAGAAAAATTCTCTCCGGCGCCGGGATTTGAACCCGGGTTTTCAGCTCTACGTGCTGATGCTTTATCCACTAAGCCACGCCGGATACAACCCCGACGCCGGTTAGAATCGTCTCAGATTAAGCTCCATCTCTTGGGTTCCCTCTAGTGGCCGCCCTCTCCACTACGTCATAGATGTCTATGAACGCAGGACCGAAGTCCATACATGTGTTGAGGTGCACTCGAATGAGTGACTGGTTGGCCGGGATCCGACGGTATGGGCGCCGTCTTAAATCACAAAGTGATTTATTACGCATATCATATATATTTTGATGTACCGAAGTACATATGATATTTCCATGCAGATATTCTGCGTCATCATACGATGAAAGAGTGATGGAACGGAGAAAAATTCTCTCCGGCGCCGGGATTTGAACCCGGGTTTTCAGCTCTACGTGCTGATGCTTTATCCACTAAGCCACGCCGGTACTAGACAAACAGATTCAACTGTTACTTGCAAAATTGTACTTCAAATTTGAACTTCCTGTAGCATAGAAATACCCCTGATCACATAGGCCTATAACAGATTAATCAGCCTAATGGACTTTCAAGGCAACCACTTTTATCAATTTACTATGCTGACATTTAGCGACTGCAAAATAAGTTATGTTATAAGCTTACAGAATTGCATGGAGGAACTCTACTCCCGTCTAGCGGTGGAGGCTCTGATGGTGGTTCTCATTTTATGTTGTCATTACCAGGCAGCGTATTTTCGTTCCCAAACAAGTTAGGAAAGTTATCGGTTAGTATGTCCTGGAGCTTTAGAGTTCAATCCCTGACCCTAAATGCTTAAGTCAGAACGCTACGAAAGGTATAACCTAGCTTCGGTACATAATAATAATAATAATAATAATAATAATAATAATAATAATAATAATAATAATAATAATAATAATAATAATAATATGAAGCATGACAACTGTAAGTGGGATTGCAACTAAATTGAAATGGTCTGTCAAACTACTTCTTGAACCATATAAACACACTAAAAGTGCGAAATTAGCTCTCTACTAAATATTAGTGCTACATATTATAGAAAATATAATTACATCGATAATTCTACTGAACTAGTATATACAATATGTACTATAGAACATAATAATAAACATTGACTGTAAATACTCTAATACAATTAATTCATTTACAGTGAACAAAAACATATGCCGGTATTCTGAGATTATGAAATTCATATCTTTTACTATAACTGCCAGTAAAAATTTGTTTAGACTAAGAAAATGTCCTTCCTACGTCACATGACGTTACAGGGACAAAATAATAACAAAAAAAATCAATATACAAGTTATCAATATTTACATTTTACACTATATGTACAAATAATTCGTTTATCACAACCTATTCCTTTGCAGTGAAAGAAAACATATATTCTGAGGTTATGAAATACAAATATTTTACGAACATCGCAATAATTTGTTCAACTAAGAGAATGTTCTTTCTACGTCGTATGACGTTACAGGGGCATATTTATATTACATTACATCATTATTATTTAATCACCCGTCGACCTGGTTGGCGAGTTGGTATATCGCTGGCCTTCTATGCCCAAGGTTGCGGGTTCGATCCCGGGCCAGGTCGATGGCATTTAAGTGTGCTTAAATGTGACAGGCTCATGTCAGTAGATTTACTGGCATGTAAAAGAACTCCTGCGGGACAAAATTCCGGCACATCCGGCGACGCTGATATAACCTCTGCAGTTGCGAGCGTCGTTAAATAAAACATAACATTTTAACATTTTAATCACCCCATGCGTACCTGGTTGTAATTCGACCTTGCTTACAGCGTATTCCGAATCTCAGCGCTGAGCAATCTGATGGCATCACGGTGTTCCGAATTTCACCGATGGCGTCACTGATGCTCTACCGGTGTCGCACCGGTGACATCAGCTTGCAGAGGTGGTGGCAGTCTCCATCAGCCGCCATCAGTGAATCTGATTGGTTCTTGCATAGAGCGGGAATTAGCAGACGAATGACATCGTGCTCTGTTGTGTCATGGCGGTGTGTTCTGCTGTATTGTTTGTAATGAGCACAACGTAAAAACAATACGTTAATGGCGTATGAACGTACATGTCAACGGACGAGTTATTACTACCGGCTCAAGAAATAAATTGTTTATGCTCTCTTTTCTTTGAACGAGATGGCAGTACGGAAATTTCGCAAAATTTTGCTAGCGTAGCACAGACAAGAACTTATACAGTCGCCATGACAGCCATCGATCCTTCCAGCAGTTTTGTTCCTATTTCGCTGTAGCTTGACGTCATTTTTGTCCACCGGTCCGGTGAGATTCGGAATACGCTGTATGCAGCTACTGACGTAATAGATGTAGCTACCAGAAGAAGCTACTCGATCCGCTGTATGTTTGGGAACGAAAATGCGCTGCCTGGTCATTACATAACATGGATGGCCAATCTGATAAGTATGTGATCAGGGGTAATACATTAAAAATAAATAGAATCTGTCAGTCCCGCAGTTGACTACACGCTAATTACTATTTTTCATGCGAATAGCTGAAGACATGCAACGGTCTCATTTCTGCGGACAGGTTCGATGTCGGATGTCGCCGGAAGCGGTTCTGCCGCACGACGTGCTGCAGCTGGCCGTGCTGCTGTGTCCCGACGCGACGCAGATTCGCGTGAGGTTCGATTGTTCGACGCCACACGACGTACTGTCGCCTCTCGCCACCATGCTGCGCTGCCTCCGCGAGCTGAGCGTGGTCTGCGTGACGAGCGGCGAGCGGAGCCGCCTCGACTTCAGCGACCTGACGCCGATACTGGAGACGCACGGGTCTGATTCCCTCAGATCTCTGGAGCTCAAGGTCTGTCATCTTTCCAGGAAAGCTATTTCATCTTTCTTTCTGTGTTGTATTCTCTGGGGGAGCTGCGAATTTGCAGCAGCAAACCTTATCGCGTGGATGAAGTTCTATTTCCTGGGGAAAGTCGTATCGTGTAGAACACTTTACTGTCTTCTAACCTTCGGGGTATCGAGAAATACCTCAAACTTTGTATAGTGTGTCCCAGAATTTGCGCAATGACACAATAAGAACTGACGTCGAAGTTATACTGCAGAGAATTGAATGTGATACGCTAAGAGTTAAGACCCATTCAAATGAAAATTAAACATAACCGTAACATAAACACAGAAGTTTGCGCCAGGCTACCAAATGGGATCATTCACAATTATTCACATAAGCATTGACATAAACATTACCGTAAGACGTTAACATGAAAGTTTGCAAACTCCAAACTTTCATGCTTATGCTTAGGTGATTTGCAAAGAGAAAACAATCATGGAGCTCTGAAGTATAGACAGAATATGAGGAAATGGCGTCGTTGTTATGTTTCCATGGTTACCAAATCTGTTTGCTGTTATGTTTATGTTTCAATCGTGAATGATCTTGATGTTACCGTAAAGGCTCATTCACAATGAAAATTAAATATAACGTAAGCGTTAACTTAAGAACATAAACGTTACGGTAAAATCAAGAAATACCATCATTCACGATGGGAACATAAACATAACCGCAAACATATTGGTAACCATGAAAACATAACAACGACGCCATTTCCTCATACCCTGTCGTATACTTGCGCTGCACGATTGTATTCTGTTTGCAAATCACGCAAGCGCAAGCATAAGCATGAAAGTTTGGAGTTTGCAAACTTTCATGTTAACGTCTTACGGTAATGTTTGTGTCAATGCTTATGTGAATTATTGTGAATGATCCCATTTGGTAGCCTGGATGCAAACTTCTGTGTTTATGTTAAAGTTATGTTTAATTTTCATTGTGAATGGGCCTGAACGTTTATATTCTTAAGTTAACGCTTCCGTTATGTTTAATTTTCATTGTTAATGAGCCTTTACACAGTATGCAAAGCGGCTGTGACCAAAACTCGAACTGCACTGATTACATGCGACAGATAGCCTATGAAGTAAGGAGATGGAGGAAAGGTACTTGACATGAAAACTACAACCAGTGGTCATTGTACTAACATCTTGATCAATTTTTTAGTAGGTTATTTTACGACGCTTTATCAACATCTTAGCTTATTTAGCGTCCGAATGAGATGAAGGTGATAATGCCGGTGAAATGATCTTGATCAATTCCACGGATAAAAATATCAAGCTTTGCTGTATCAGTAATGTCACAGCTGTCATCCAGAGCCAGTGAATGATATAGGTTTTTTTTTGCTTCTTTTTTTTAGCCTTCCTCTCGAATATAGGCTAATCAAGAATTTTCTAAATTCTTCTCTCGATACTTGGTCGAGAAATTTGTAGTTTTTCAAAATTAAAAACTTCTTACGGACAAGTTATTTACGCTATTTTAATCATTACTCTTTTGAGAAATTCTGTCCTATTAAAAGACTTTAGAGGACGAGATATTTAAAACCCCATTAGGTAGCTGACTTCCTTACATTTATTTATCTCATTTTTCTCTTCCTGGCTATGATTTAAGAAATGTCAATTTCTGGCGTTTAGCAGTTCATTGGCGCATAATACTGAGCCAGTTTTTCTATAATATTATTATTAAATGAATAACTAATAAATAGTTACCATCATCTAAAGATTAAGAAGATTGAAACTGAGATAAAACCTAATAATTTTATCCTTCTAGGGAGAAGATCTAAAAATATCATTATTCATGCACGTTCAGAATAATTATAGCAACACATACCTAGTCGCCAGTAATAATAATAATAATAATAATAATAATAATAATAATAATAATAATTACTTACTTACAAATGGCTTTTAAGGTACCCGAAGGTTCATTGCCGTCCTCACATAAGCCCGCCAGCGGTCCCTATCCTGTGCAAGATTAATCCTGTCTCTATCATCATACCTCAACTCCCTTAAATCCATTTTAATAATATCCTCCCATCTACGTCTCGGCCTCCCTAAAGGTCTTTTTCCCTCCGGTCTCCCAACTAACACTCTATATGCCCATACGTGCTACATGCCCTGCCCATCTCAAACGTCTGGATTTAATGTTCCTAATTATGTCAGGTGAACAATACAATGCGTGCAGTTCTGTGTTGTGTAACATTCTCCATTCTCCTGTAACTTCATCCCGCTTAGCCCCAAATATTTTCCTAAGCACCTTATTCTCAAACACCCTTAACCTATGTTCCTCTCTCAGAGTGAGAGTCCAAGTTTCACAACCATACAGAAGAACCGGTAATGTAACTGTTTTATAAATTCTAACTTTCAGATTTTTGGACAGCAGACTGGATGATAAGATCTTCTCAACCGAATAATAACACGCATTTCCCATATTTATTCTACGTTTAATTTCCTCCCGAGTGTCATTTATATATGTTACTGTTGCTCCAAGATATTTGAATTTTTCCACCTCTTCGAAGGATAAATCTCCAATTTTTATATTTCCATTTCGTACAATATTCTGGTCACGAGACATAATCATATACTTTGTCGTTTCGGGATTTACTTCCAAACCGATCGCTTTACTTGCTTCAAGTAAAATTTCCGTGTTTACCCTAATCGTTTGTGTATTTTCTCCAAACATATTCACGTCATCCGCATAGACAAGAAGCTGATGTAACCCGTTCAATTCCAAACCCTATCTATTATCCTGAACTTTCCTAATGGCATATTCTAGAGCGAAGTTAAAAAGTAAAGGTGATAGTGCATCTCCCTGCTTTAGCCCGCAGTGAATTGTTTCGTATCTAATGTAACAAAATATGTCACTTTCACAACTCCAGCAGCCTCTTTTCAAATGGAGCTAGTTGAGAAATCCGAACGGTTGTCAACTGCGAGTTGTGGTTTTTGAAACCGAATGCTTAAATTAGCATTAATACTCGCTCTCCTCGCACCCAGACTTGTTTTGACATCAAGTTAGCAAGAATTTTCTCCAGACTGCTGTATAACATATGGCGTAGCAAATCGCTATGTGGCATTCGCTGCACACTCCGCCGAGCAAAGAGAGTTGGATACAAAGCCTTTTGCGTTCACAAGAGACTTTTAAAACGTAACATATGCCAGATTCTGGAAAGGAAAACCTCGCCATTGCTATCTTTCATTTCATCCATCATCCTTTGTCCCTATTCAAGTCAATTATAATGTATAAAGTGGAGTCTGGCCCCGAGATATTGCAGAATAAACTGCACGGGCCACTGTGCGCGATCAAAACACGTCGCTACTTCAAAGCCGCTTTAATCAGACACAACCCTGACTTGATTAAAGTGAAATCTCTACTATGAAGACATTATCTCATACTCCATCATTCATATATACTTAACATTGTTAGTCTTAAGACTGTTATCTTTAGCTGAAGGGCGATTTGTAAAATAGCACGCCGGTGTCACGTTAAGATGCATGCTTCGTCCCACACGCTGCATTGTTCTCAACACCTACCAATCAGACCAAACGAGAAAACCTAAAATTAAGCACTTCGGAACTAGGGTACAAATATAATATTTCCATTATTATAACCCAAGCCCATTCATTCATTCATTCATTCACTCACCCATTCATTCACTCACTCATTCACTCATTCATGCACTCATTCTTTCATTCGCTCACTCACTCATTCATTCATTCACTCATTCACTCATTCATTCACTCACTCATTCATTCACTCACTCATTCATTCATTCACTCACTCATTCATTCACTCATTCACTCATTCATTCATTCATTCACTCACTCACTCATTCATTCACTCATGCATTCACTCAATCATTCATTCATTCACTCACTCACTGATTTATTTATTTTTATTTATTTATTTATTTATTATTTATTTATTTATTATTTATTAATTAATTTATTTATTAGTTGATTAATTTATTCATGTATTAATTAATTTATTTACTTATTTATTCACTTACTTATTTATTTACTTATTTATTTACTTACTTATTTACTTACTTACTAAATTATTAACTTATTTACTTACTTATTTACATACTTATTTATTTATTTATTTATTTATCTATCTATTTATTAACATATCACACATAAAAATGCTAGATGAAAGTAAGCTCATTCATTCATTCATTCATTCATTCATTCATTCATTCATTCATTCATTCATTCATTCATTCATTCATTCATTTTATTCCATAGATCTTACATGAGCAATGAAGCTTTAAGATGTGGAAGAAGACAAAATTTTACAATATTGCAATTACAATTTTTACAAATTTTTACAGTTTTACAATTTAGTAATTTTCTACCATTTTTACAATTTTGTGCAATTTTTTACAATATTTTGGCGAGATGTAGTCAGATGAGGTGAGGTCTGAGGATTCGCCAAAATATTACCCGGCATTTGCCTTTTGCAAAGCTCGTTTTCGGAGACAGTTTCGTTTAGAAAAAAAAAAAATCTTGAAAATGACAAACTTTTACATGATTCACAAACATATCTGTTTTTCTGATTTAAAATCTAACATTCTGATACCAGAATATTACACAGATTATACATATACATACTTAGAGATAAAAATCTGGCTTTCACATATATAATTTTTAACAAAATAATCTTCCCTCCATGAGGGTGACCAAAAAGATCCAAAATAAAAGCACTACAGAATAATTTAGAAAGACAAAAAGATTAAATACAGGAATTGTTTAGTAAAAGATCCAGAAAAATCATTCTATAGAATTTGGTATTCCCAAGAAACTAGTTCGATTAATTAAAATGTGTCACAGTGAAACATACAGCAGAGTTCGTATAGGTCAGTTTCTGTCAGATGCTTTTCCAATTCACTGTGGGCTGAAGCAAGGAGATGCACTATCACCTTTACTTTTTAACTTTGCTCTAGAGTATGCTATTAGGAAAGTCCAGGATAACAGAGAGGGTTTGGAATTGAACGGGTTACATCAGCTGCTTGTCTTTGCAGATGACGTGAATATGTTAGGAGAAAATCCACAAACGATTAGGGAAAATACGGGAATTTTACTTGAAGCAAGTAAAGAGATAAGTTTGGAAGTAAATCCCGAAAAGACAAAGTATATGATTATGTCTCGTGACCAGAATATTGTAGGAAATGGAAATATAAAAATTGGAAATTTATCATTTGAAGAGGTGGAAAGATTCAAATACTTGGGAGCAACAGTAACAAATTTAAATGATACTCGGGAGGAAATTAAACACAGAATAAATTTGGGAAATGCCTGCTATTATTCGGTTGAGAAGCTTTTATCATCCAGTCTGCTGTCAAAAAATCTGAAAGTTAAAATTTATAAAACAGTTATATTACCGGTTGTTCTTTATGGTTGTAAAACTTGGACTATCACTTTGAGAGAGGAACTTAGGTTAAGGATGTTTGAGAATAAGGTGCTTAGGAAAATATTTGGCGCTAAGAGGGATGAAGTTACAGGAGAATGGAGAAAGTTACACAATACAGATCTGCAAGCATTGTATTCTTCACCTGACATAATTAGGAACATTAAATCCAGATGCACATATGGGCGAATCCAGAAATGCATATAGAGTGTTAGTTGGGAGGCCGGGAGGAAAAAGATCTTTGGTGAAGCCGAGACATAGATGAGAAGATAATATTAAAATGGATTTGAGGGAGGTGGGATATGATGGTAGAGACTTGATTAATCTTGTTCCGGATAAGGACCAACGGTGGGCTTATGTGAGGACGGCAATGAATCTCTGAGTTCCTTAAAAGCCAGTAAGTAAGTAGTTTTCTGCCCTCAGGGCGAATTACTGCGAATTGACAGACATAACACAGTCCGCTCAAAAATTGCTAACAGATTAAGGAACGTGGTGAATACGAAGTATAGGCTATGTTTTTCTACGGAAGGATCTACACGGCGTGCTGACATCGTAACAATTGACCGACATAAAAAAACTGGTATCATTCTTGACCGAACTGTAAGGTTCAAAATTAATGAAGATCAACCAAAGCAGGTACATGAAGAGAAACGCGCTATTTACCTTCCATGCTGTGATGATCTCAGTCATGAATATAATATTCAAGATTGGAATGTGATTGGACTTATGTTTGGTGCGCGAGGAACAATTCCAAAATTTACATTGGAGATTTTCAGGAAATTAAAGGTTTCTGAAAAGACTCTTCAGACAATTGGATCAACCATTTTAAAATCTTCATTGGACATCATCAATCACCATCTTTATTCATATTTATAATATTCAATGTATATTATTTATTTTCAATAAATTTTTATCTTTTGGTAGCTACCACATCTTGTCGGAGAACATTGTTTTTTTAAATTGCTTTATGTATTTTATGCTCGACCATGCCGAAATGTAGTAATTATACACCTGGTAGCAATCCTTTAATGCATGTCATTAAAGTACACCTATTCAATAAAGTTCAGGTTTTCGATTATTCTCGGATATGCAATCGAAAGAGGAGGGAAACGACACGGGAGCTGGAAATCCAATACTGTCGCAAAAGGTTATGTTCTGTTACTATAATAATTAGCGTTAATTGTAAATAATATTCAAATAAATTCAATTTGTCATCTCGTTTTTCAATTCTAAATCAATTTCCAAGTTATATCAAAATTAGTTCATGTTATTCTCTAAATTATATCAATGTCAATGACATTATTACTCCTCGGAAAAAATCAATACTTTCGCGTCTGCGCACATCTCACAATTTATGAGCTATGCACAAGGTCACTTCCGATCTTCAGTCAGACGCGAATAAAATGAATACTTCTGAATAATTTCAAGTTAGAAATATGGTCGAGCATAAAAAGTCGTATGAAACTTGCCTATAATGGCTCTTTTCATAAACAAACATACTCGCGTCTTAATTATTAATCATTATAGGCTCGTTGCATAATGTACTATTTTAACATTAATTTACATTTCTTTTTCGTTCATTTGAATTGATTAGGATGCTGATATTTTAAATCCAAGATTTGGACGACTATCATTTCGATCTACTACTATTGTTATCATTATAATTATCGCCAATTTCAACATTATCATTATCATTATTATTATTATTATCATTATTATTATTATTATTATTATTATTATTATTATTATTATTATTATTATTATTATTATTATTATTATTATACGTTCATTCTGAATCTCACAGTTTTAATCACTGCAACGTAATGAAATAAAATGAGATTTACTTCCTCTTGATATTATCAGGCTCAACTCTTTGTGGTGATGTGAGCAATATTTCCTAAAAATAATCGTACAGACGTGACGTCATAACATTTTATACATAAATCCATAGCAAATGGACCACGAAAATACAAATCGCATTTATATTCAACCATGAGCTTCATACGCGCTGCTTCTCTCCACTGGAACCAGAGCTGCCATAAAATGAGTCAGCCAATAGATTACGTCGTAGTTGCAGGGTAAGCGGAATACAGTAGTTTGCTTCACTTCCAAACTGCACTGCTGGAGTCACGTCATTTTCACGTGTCTTCCAATAATAACTTTCGGTCGCGAGCGGGACGGATAATAATACCTCATTCAAATGTATGTGTTGTTATTTCAAAGAGAATGAGAATATGAGATGCAACGGGTCATGACATATTTGGAAGTGACAAGTAGGATTCTCGTGTAACATATGGAATCACAATGACGGCATTTGGAATCAGTCCACAGTAGTTATGGATAGGGACCGGATTTTTATGTAATTACATATTATATTCCTTTCAACCTAACCGTATATAAATAACAAATCTTTGCGAATCTTGTAATTACCATTAATATATTAAAATTTGATACTACATATTTTTACATATTTACCCTATGTACATTATATACATTATGGCTTGGTATTACATAAATCTACATATTAAGGGTTTTATTCATTTCTAATTCACTTTCAGGGATCTGTTCTATCATCACAGTCTACTATATACAGTCACGAAGCTTGAGTTTTGAGAGTGCTAGAAACAATAGACTGTGACTGTTCTATTTTGCATTGCCTGTAATGAGGCGATATTAGCGATCCTAGTGGTGAGCAACTATCCAATGTTTGCATATTTACTACGTATTGAGCTTCGCGACTGTATATACTAGACTGTGCTATCACCACTACTATTCACTATTTACGTAAATGACATACCCTCGACTCTACAGCACTGTAAGCATCACCTCTACACAGACGATTTACAAATCTATATCTATACAACCCCTGACTCACTCAATGACGCAATACACAATCTTAACGAGGACCTTGAATCTATATCTGCATGGGCCAAAAAGTTTGGTTTGACTCTCAATGCAAGAAAATCACAAGCAATCCTAGTGGGACATCAACGTCTATTATGCAACATTACTCCTGCTCTTCCAGACGACACAATAATCCCTTTTGCTTCCTATGTTAAAAACTTTGGAGTTTACTTTGATACGCATTTAAACTGGAATAACCAAGTAACCCATATTACCAAAAAAGTGCTTTCCATACTATATTCCTTAAACAGCATTCGAAAATTCCTTTCGCTATCACTCAAGTAAATACTAGTGGAAACACTAGTAATGCCCCACTTCGATTATTGTGATTTTCTACTGATTGATCTCAATGTCAACCAGTCGCAGAAATTACAACGTGTTCATAATTCTTGTGTTCTCTTCGTCTGCGATGTCCATCGCGCTGACCACATTACCCCATCCTTCCAAACTCTAAACTGGCTACGGCTTAACGAACGTAGAAATTTTCATTCTCTTGTTCTCCTTTTCCAAGTCCTTCACACTTCTACACCTACCTACCTTGTCTCCCGTTTCAGTTACCTGTCATAATATCATAATCTCTTCACACGCAAGCAAAATAGCCGCATAATAGCCATACCAACACATAAGACATCATCGTATTCATCATCATACACAATCTCGCTCTCGCGCTTGTGGAATACCCTACCCAGTGACATCAGAGACTGTCGAAATTTAGTAGCGTTCAAAAGCAAACTTATTAAGCATTTTCTTGCTGCGTAGAGTAGGTTCAATTTTTACTTATTTAATAAAAAAAAATGATTTTCTCTACGTAACTTTTAAATAAACTGTCTAGCTTTTATTAATCAGTTAATCTTTTAGTACTTTGATTTTTATTGTATTTGTAAATTTAATATTAATTGTAATTCTAATTGTAATTTTATTCTTAATATTGTAGTTGTAATCCCGTGGTAGAGGGGAATAGAAGGCCTGATGGCCTTATCTCTCTCTTTCTTTCTTTCTTTCTTCCTTTCTTCCTTCCTTTCTTTCTTCCTTTCCCTTAGTTTATCCTCTTCCTTTTAGGTTCATTTACACGACCCACGCCACCCGGGCCTTACAGGACCGCGATCTGTCGACAGAGGAATTAATCTATGGATCACATAGATATTTTTTTGACCACACAAGGACATGGAAGGCCTCCCCGGATGAGGGATCAGCTCAATTCCAGGGCCACCTCCGATACAGCACAAACATTTAAGACAGTACACAGCATTCACTCACACATATGAAAGGATTAAGGGAAGGATCGCCGTCCATGGCCGGACTTTCAAGAGGTACAGTACAATCCCGGCATTTGCCTGGAAATAATTGAGGAAACCATGAAAAACCTCAGGATTGCCGGCCCCTGGGATCGAACCCCGGACCTCCCGAATGCAAGGCCAGCCCTCTACCACTCCGCTAGCCCGCTCGGTTGCCTTATCTCAACCAGGTTAAATAAATAAATACTGTACACGGTGGAAGGGGACCGGTGCAGCAAAATTTAGTATGTAATTCTACATGTTAAGTATTAGCCGTATTCGCTGAATTTATGGCAAGGTAATGTGGTAAAGAAGTAACTTTCAATTCTGAAATCAGGTATGCAATGATAACATTCGATGTAATAGTAAAAATAATTAATGTGACGTAAAATTATTCAAACAGGATTCTATGTTCCAATGTTGTCAGCGTCTTAAGAATCAAAGCTTTGCCAAAAATTTCACACTAGAGGTTTCATGAAATGCCATCTGCTGATTGTTTTATAAATATGTACCCAGGTTATCGAGGAAGTGGATGTCCACGTGATCACGTCGATGTGTCCGAAACTTGAGCGACTGGTGCTCAGTGGATGCGGCAACGTGATGCCGCCCACGTGTCCCAACTACAGCTGCAGTTCTCGCGCTGGCAAGGGCCGCAGCTCCCTCCGGTTGAAGAGGCTCAGACTGCTCTTCTTCGCGGACGGGGACGACTTCAGCTGGGATCACGCCGTTCCGCAGTGCTTCTGGCGCGCCACATTGGGAGCAGGTTCGAAATGTGTTCTAATTTATGTAGGCTACTTGAATTTGTTTATACAATCTTTCATCATATTAAATTTACGTTATTTTCAAAATACATATGTCTTGTGTATTGTAGTTCGACAATGACAAATAATCCACAGAGGTGATATAAAATGTAAAAATTCATCTACGAATTCTAACAATATCTCCCTTTTTGATATCCATTCATTTTATTTGCTGGGGACTTCTTTGGAGTAACGCACCAAATTGTTTCGACCCATTTGTTTGGACAGCCAACAACAACTGACCCAATAGAGTAGGTGACTTTTCAGATCGTACCACTGGCCCTGAAAATAGAATCTGTATGTTATATTATTGTGACTTTATCCTCGAAATGAACCATGATAGAGGTAGAGAAATACAGACTCAAATACAAGTAGAGAAATGCAGGCCCCAATACAGGTAGAGAAATACAGGCCTCAATATAGATAGAGAAATGCAGGCCCCAATACAGGTAGAGAAATGCAGGCCCCAATACAGGTAGAAAAATACAGGCCTCAATATAGATAGAGAAATGCAGGCCCCAATACAGGTAGACAAATGCAGGCCCCAATACAGGTAGAGAAATGCAGGCCCCAATACAGGTAGAGAAATTCAGGCCTCAATACAGGTAGAGAAATGCAGGCCCCAATACAGGTAGAGAAATTCAGGCCCCAATACAGGTAGAAAAACACAGGCCTCAATACAGAGAGAGAAATTCAGGCCCCAATACAGGTAGAGAAATTCAGGCCTCAATACAGGTAGAGAAATGCAGGCCCCAATACAGGTAGAGAAATGCAGGCCCCAATACAGGTAGAGAAATGCAGGCCTCAATACAGGTAGAGAAATGCAGGCCCCAATACAGGTAGAGAAATGCAGGCCTCAATACAGGTAGAGAAATGCAGGCCTCAATACAGGTAGAGAAATGCAGGCCTCAATACAGGTAGAGAAATGCAGGCCCCAATACAGGTAGAGAAATACAGGCCTCAACACAGGTAGAGAAATGCAGGCCCCAATGCAGGTAGAGAAATGCAGGCCCCAATACAGGTAGAGAAATACAGGCCCCAATACAGGTAGAGAAATACAGGCCCCAATACAGGTAGAGAAATGCAGGCCTCAATACAGGTAGAGAAATACAGGCCTCAACACAGGTAGAGAAATGCAGGCCCCAATACATGTAGAGAAATACAGGCCTCAATACAGGTAGAGAAATGCAGGCCTCAATACAGGTAGATAAATGCAGGCCCCAATACAGGTAGAGAAATGCAGGCCCCAATACAGGTAGATAAATGCAGGCCCCAATACAGGTAGAGAAATGCAGGCCCCAATACAGGTAGAGAAATGCAGTCCCCAATACAGGTAGAGAAATGCAGTCCCCGCAGGCCCCAATACAGGTAGAAAAATGCAGGCCTCAATACAGGTAGAGAAATGCAAACACTAATGCAGGCAGAGAAATGCAGACGATAATACAGGTAGATAGGCTAATTGCAGACCCAAATACAGGTAGAGAAATATAAAATCCAATAGAGATGGAGAAATGCAGGCGCTAATACAAATGCAGGCGCCAATGCATATAGAGAAATGTAGGCTTTAATGCAGACAGAGAAGTGTTTGCGCTAACACAGGTAGAGAAATGCAGGCCCCAATAGAGGGAGATAAATGCACATACTAATGCAGGCAGAGAAATGGAGGCGATAATATAAGTAGATAATTGCAGACCCATATACAGATAGAGAAATATAAAATCTAACACAGATGGTGAAATGTAGGCGCTAATACAAATGCAGGCTCTAATGCAGAGTAATGTAGGCGCTAATACATGTAGAGAAATGCAGACCCTAATACAAATGCAGGCTCTAATGCAGACAGAGAAATGTAGCCGCTAATACATGTAGAGAAATGCAGGCTCTAATGCAGACAGAGAAATGTAGGCGCTAATGCAGGTAGATAGTTGCAGATGCAAATATAGGTAGAGAAACGCAGAATCTAATACAAGTGAGAAATGCAGGTGCTAATACAGGTAGACAAATGCAGACTCTAATACAAGTAGAGAAATTCAGACACTAATACAGGTAGAGAAATGTATACACTAATACAAAGAAGAAAAATTCAGACTAACACAGCCAGAGAAATGAAGACGCTAATAGAGACAGAGGAATGCAGACAATAATATAGGCGAGGAATTTCAGACTAATAAGAAAGAGAAATGTAAGCCATAATACCGGGAGGAAAATGCATACGCTAATATAGAGAGGAAAATGCAGGCAAAAATACGGGTGAAGAATTGCAATAGTACAAACATTTTTTTATGTGAGAGGAATCTGTAGGTGTGTGTTAGAGTTTGATTTTAACAAACAATTGCTTAAACTAGTTGTAATTTTAAATGCTGCGTTAGGCCTACTTTAGAAAGTGTGCGTGCGTCATATACTGGGTGTTCAGTTCAAAATGTGTCATGGCTCGCTGTATGTCGTCATGTGGCTAGCCGATGAGCCTAGAGAATTCAATCTTCCTACAATTCCGCAGAGGCGTATTACCTAAATGCGAGAGAAGTTGCCTAGCAAGCACGGCGTTCATTTTGAAGATTACTTACCGATACGTAGGGTAACGCCAGTAGTGGCAAGAATGTGAACTGTTTGGAAACACGTACTGAAGTGAGTTTTTTTTTCTTACTGTCGGGATATGGGGAGAGGGTTAAGACGATTACTTACGTATTTGTTAACTTGGACGGTCAACATGGACACGGAGCATTTTGATTTGTGTTGTGGAATGTTGCCGTACGCAATCGATGATAACAAATACCCTGCGTACGACTTGCCCGCGCAAAACACAGTTCGAAAGAGTTTATGGTAGCACACAGACTATACAGACCGCCATCTGTTGCTACGACATTCAAGTTATACCGTACACGTTCTCAAGTTCAGATTGAACGCCTTGATTAATAGGCAACTTCTCTGACATAAAAGTTGAAACTCGCTTCAAATCGCTGACTCACAACAGTGACGTCATGACACACTTTGAAATGAACACCCAGTAGTTACAACCATTTTAAATTTCTCTTATATTTCAAGTTTTACGGTTCTGAAAGCAGCGAGGCGTAATAGAACATGTGATGTTCAAGAAAGGATTTTAACTAAAAAAAATTACTAGTAAAGAGCATGCATAACTGCATAAAATTTAACATTAAAAGATCGAAACTCTAATTAAACCTCATGTATTATTCTTAGTTATTAATCATACCTTAACGCTAGAGACAGAACGCAGAAAGATTCGATGCACTTATAGAAGCATGAAAGTATAATGTGAAGCAATTAAGACTAAATATCTCAACTGTTGACTACTGTACGACTGAAAATGAGGAATACATGAATACAGACGAAAACAAATAGCAGACAGGAAGGCTATAAATAATGAACAGCACGCCATTCCAGCTTGTCCAATTAGGGATCTTTATGTGAGGCAAGCAGAGTCTATCCCCAGGTGGTAAATATGGCTGTAGGTCATCTTCGTCGGTGGGTGGCATAATAAGTAAAGTAACATATACATAATTAAAAATAATTAAGTGTTTAATACAGAATTTTCCAGTCTTCAACTTTGAAAAAAAGAAGAAGAAATAAACGTCAAAATAAGTAATCAGAGTACTGAGTAAGAGATTTAGCGGAAAAACTTATTACAAAAAAATACAAATCTTAAAGATTACATAAATGTACTGTAAAGTAGCTATTGAAATCGTTGTCGGCTATCATTGTCCTATGTAATTCTTTGCTGATTTACTAGAATCCATACGACTTTACTCAGAATCGTCTTCCAACTAACGACAAACGGAGGTATAGTTCAAGGATCTCCGGAATAGTGAGTTGCAAGCCTATTAACAATAAATAGGTTTATAACAAAAACAGAAGGTGTCAATTTCTTATTTTATGAACTACAAGTCCACACCTGTGGAGTAACGGTCAGCGCGTCTGGCTGCGAAACCAGGTGGCCCGGGTTGGAATCCCGGTCGGGGCAAGTTACCTGGTTGAGGTTTTTTCCGGGGTTTTCCCTCAACCCAATACGAGCAAATGCTGGGTAACTTTCGGTGCTGGACCCCGGACTCATTTCACCGGCATTATCACCTTCACATCATTCAGACGCTAAATAACCTAGATGTTGATACAGCGTCGTAAAATAACCCAATACAATAAATAAATGAACTACAAAAAGAAAAACACACACACACACACCCGGGTCATCATTTTGTTTTTACTAACATTTCTAATATTAACCTGGCTATACCTTTGGATTAACGTTTGAGGACCGCAAACACTATGTTACCACTTTCGAAGTTTGATGACACTGGATTAAAACACAAACAAATCACTTTACTAGGTATAGGAGGGAAGAAAAGTAGTGCATCTATTTACGTAAACTAGGAACTGTTATGATTTTCAGTTTGATAATGTTCGTTAGGTTTTTATTTACTCAAAATACGGTACTGTATTAATAATTAGTGTTTTATTCACTAACTGAACTATCCAGGTGGACGTATTCATTATGCAGTGTATAGTATATTGTCTACAGCATATTAGCATACAATATGGAGAGTGCATTTAAATTGAAAAATAATCAAAATCTAGATATTTAAACAAATTGTTGCAAATGGTGGCCGTTCATTTCGATACAGGCTTCAGTTCTTTTGTGTATATACTGTATTATCGAAAGCGTTTTTAAGCATATCTTCTCAAATTGAATGTAATGTTTCTAGAATGTATTTCTTTAATTCTTCTATTATTGTAGGATGTTTAACAAATACAATTGTTGCAAAGCATCAGGCGATATGGGGGGGGGCATAATCCTGTGTCTTTCGAAATAATTCTGTACCTACGCTATAACAGAGTACCTTACGTATTGTAAATTCAATTTTCACTTCTGCCCGATTCGCACAGATAAATTTACTCAGATTGCTCTCTACTGTCCGTCCAAGTAGTTATGTCGTAGAAAGGGGGGGAATCACGTGACAATTACTTAACGAGGCCTTTCTATTTAAGTTATTTTAAACAGTTGTATAATATTACGTAGACGTCCAATTCCTGACAGCAAATCTTTTCATAAAAAAGCTAACAGCCCAGAAACCGGGAAGCCACGTAACCAAACGGACACAGTACGTGTGCGAAAATATGATTCAATAATGAATGCACTTTATTCACTGGAAAATACGACCATATTTCTTGAACGTATTATACTCACTCAGTACTGTATACTGGGACCGTAACACGACTTGGATTCCACATGCGGCCTTGGTTCTGTATGGATTCCGGGTGGAAGTTTACTAGTGGAAGGGATGGGAGAGAAGTACATTTAAAAACTCAAGTACAATAAAAATTGAAGTAAAACTAAAATGATGTCGCTGTACATACATACAGGGGCATTTTTATACTTTACTAACATTTTTAATATTAACCTGACTATACCTTTGGATTAACGGTTGAGAACCGGAAAAACCGTTTCTCTACCCCTTTCCACGACTGGAGTTCGATGATACTGGCGTAAAAAACAAACAAATCATTTTACTAGGTATATGGGGGAAGAAAAGTAGTTCATCCATTTACGTAAACTAGGAAATATCGCAATTTTGAGTTTGATAATTTTCATTGGTTTTTTGTTTAATCAAAATACAGTACAGTATTAACAATAAGTGTTTTTACTCACGACCTGAGTTATCCATGCGAACATATTCATTATGCAGTGTATATTATACAGGGACATCATTTTAGTTTTACTAACATTTTTAATATTAACCTGTCTATACCTTTAGAGAACCGGAAACACCGCTTGCTCCCCCCTCCAAGACTGGAGTTCGATGATACTGGCGTAAAACACAAATCACTCTACTAGGTATAGGAAGGAAGAAAAGTAGTTCATCCATTTACGTAAACTAGGAAATATCGCGATTTTGAGTTTGATAATTTTCATTAGGTTTTTCTTTAATCAAAGTACAGTACTGTATTAAGAATGAGTGTTTTTACTCACGAAGTGAGTTATCCATGCGAACGTATTCATAATGCAGTGTATATTATACTGTCTACAGCACATTAGTGTACAATATAGAGAAAGAAGTTAAATTGAAAAATAAACATAATATGAATATTTAAACACAATTTTGAAAATGGTGGCCGTTCATTTCGATACAGGCTTCAGTTCTTTTGTGCATATTATCGCACTATCTAATTGCATCTAATTCCAATTGCCAGTTTCGTCCTTCGTACTAGTAACTCATGTTGAAATAATTCTGTACCTACTCTACGTACTGTAAATTCAATCTTCACTTCTGCCCGACCCGAAAATATAAAATTACTCAGACATGCTATCTACTGTCCGTCCAAGTGGTTATGCCGCAGGATTGTAGCAAGGGAGGAAATCACGTGACAGTTAATTAGTTAACGAGGCCCTTTTATTTAAGTTAAATTAAACAGCTGCATAATATTACGTAAACTTCCAATTCCTAAGAGAAATTAATGTTTTCAGAAAAGAGCTAAGACAGCCCAGCTATTACAGAGGGGCGAGCAGAAGCAGGTGAGGGAAATCGGGATGCGACGTAGGCAAACGGACAGTACCTGTGCGAAAATATGATTCAATATTGAAAGCTCTTTCGTCACTGGGAAACGCGAACATATTTCTGGAACGTACTATACTTACTAACTCAGTACTGTTTACTATATGCGGCCTTGGTTCTGTGTGGAGGACAGTTGGAATTCATTAGTAGAAGGAGTGGAAGTGAAGTACATTCAAAAACTCAGATACAATAAAAATTGAAGTAAAAATAAAATGATGTCCCTGTACATACTCTACATTACATACACTACAAACATACATACACACACATAGGCGTACGTACATACATACGTTACATACATACATACATACATACATACATACATACATACATACATACATACATACAAAATAAAATTATACAATTTTTTGAAAACATTATGCATATTAAATAATTTAGTTTTGAAAACATATTAGTTCAGAGGCAACCACGAATCAAAATTCATAAAACTCTTGCCCGGCCAGATATATCTTACGGTTGCGATGGTTGGACTATAAGAACACCTGACTCCTCAATAATAACCGCTGCCAAGATGAAGTTCATGAGACGCACTGCAGGAGTCACAAAATGGGACCACAAAAGAAATGTTGATATCCTGAAAGAACTCACAACCGCACCAATATTACAATTTGTAAACAGTCAAAGCAAAATCTGGGACAACCACCAGGGATATTATGAGTAGGTATGGCATTTGTCAACAGTAATCTCACTAGAGGTTTTGATTTATCTAGAGAAAATCAAAACTCGAGTGGGATTTAATTGACTATTACACGATTAGGAGAAAGTATATAAAGATTAGAAGTAACGAAGTACTCCAATACAATAAAATATTAATTGGCTTACGAAAATACAACTTTTTTCAAATGTATTATTGTACCATCTCAACATTACGCTAGATGGCAGTAGTGTTTTATGATTATGTTTTCTTGTTATCAGTTGAGCCAACTATGGAATCTTCATTGAACTCTGTGGACGGTTACTAGTCAAGAAGGCTTTGTTGATTCATTTTCATTTTTATTAAAACATTTGCATTCCACTTCAATCATCCGGATCCCAGTAATCAACGTCACTTGACAGATGATTTCCAATAAATCTTAGTATTAAACAATCTCTGACACGTGACTATCCATAATATCATACAGCAGAAGCTATAACAAACATAACCTAAATAATATAAACAAGTGTTAGAAAAGTTTTAATTAGGGATGATTAAATAAACAAGAAACGTTTTAATTAACGATGATGAAATAAAACATAAACATGAATAATTTTAAAAGAAACAATTATTGAGAGTACAATTTTCAAATTTGAATGTTTTAGTGGTTGGTGGTTCAATTGATGTTATATTGGACGTGTGCGTAAAAGAAGTGAACTCGTTGATGTACATGGTGTATCCCTCAACTTATTCAGGATTTCCGAATGGTGCTCTTCATATATGACCAACGATCTTTATTAATTCTTGTTCTTGAATGCTAATGCGAGTCATATTTGAAAGTGCTGTGCATCGACTGGAGTGGTTTGTAATTTTCTGTTTTTTGACGTCCAGACCAGTGCAGTTTGAAATGTTGGCAAACAAAGAAACAAATACTAGGGTAGTGATAAATATAAACAAATGCTAGGGACGCGATAAAATTAAACAAATGCTAGGGACGCGATAAAATTGTGCGATAAGCAGCCATGATTGGTTGAAAGACGTCCTTTCGTACCGTTTTATTGGTCAAAAGTAGTGTGACGTAGTAAAAGTGTAATAGTCACTCTAAACAAATCATGTGCCATTAACAGTGTTAGAAAATATTTGCTTGTTTTCCGCACAGAACCAATACGCGGTAAGTGAAATACCACATTCAGTATTCCCAACGTAACACACATAACAATTTCCCTCTTCTTACCGCTTAAGCGCGACATTCATTTTACTGCTTTAGCCTTTTAACATATTATTTTTAGAGGCGTTTAACATAGTAATAATTATAAATTGGAAACTTGCCACTGCAATTTTACCTAAATTGCAATGTTAATTATTGTTTTTAAATATTTGCAAAAATTAAGTAAAGTCTACTACTCCACGAAACTTATTGCATTCCTGATACAAGTAACATTAAGGAAGCCGTGAAAAAATCAACAAGATTCCAGATGCCGATGTTATTACTGCAATATGTTATATAAATAATATTGTTAAAATATTAAAATGAAAAATAAATCATTACATAACCTTACCGTTTGTTTTAAGTTCGCATTTATAGACTGGGGAAAAAAAAAGACACACGTATATCACGTCCTGCTGGAGTATAGTAAATACAGAAAACATTTTATAGCAACAATGTTGAAGAAAGATATTTTGGTGTTCCGAAGTTGACATCATAAACAGAAACCAACATGGAGATTTCATTGCAACAAATTAGAAATTCGTCTTTCAGGTATGTAATAAACGATCTTCGCACAAAGTAATGCACGATACACGAGCGATAAGTTATGTTTGTTTTTATGTTCTCGGAAATTAAAAAAGCCCAACTACATTTCGCTTTTTCAATCTTTTCCTCGACCATGAAAACGTCAACATACCGCTCTTGTAAAGTATCTTATTATTATAAGTGATCATGATTTTGAGCACACACCGATACGTATTCATAATTTTTTGTTGTTCGTTATACATAGCAAAAATTATGGCTGACCGCGCAGGATCATGCCGTTTTGACAGGGAACAAAGTTGCGAAACATTTAATTGTATTAACAAGTATTTACCTGAGAATGAATTATCATTTTACAGCGGCATATAATTTATGACAGGACACATAATGAAACTGCTGCATAATATTACAATGAATAATACAGCACGCGTAAGCCGTCATCATCGGCCATGCATGGAGTAGTCCACGTCTCTTCACAATGAACATGCGAATAAGACATTAGAGCTTTCAGTGTTGTTACATTGTATAGCAAAGAGTCGTGAGGTTACACAAATGTTCCTGGCTGGACACATTAACTATATATTAAGATGGCTTATTAGACTATAGAAAGGGACACCAAATACGTTTATGTTTTTTTTTTTCATGTTGCAGAAGATGACCGACAACTTAATAATTTCTGCATGACAAACACACAAGTGATACCGTTATAATCTTTGTCAATTTGTCATTTTATTTGTAAATGTTTTATTATACAGGGACATCATTTTTTTTACTAACATGTCTAATATTAACCTGGCTATACTTTGTTGAGAACCGAAAACACAGTTTGCTACCCCTTTCCAAGACTGGAGTCCGATGATACTGGCGTAATATACAAACAAATCACTTTACTAGGTATATGAGGGAAGAAAAGTAGTTCATCCATTTACGTAAAATAGGAAATATCACGCTTTTGAGTTTCATAATTTCCATTAGGTTTTTGTTTAATCAAAATACAGTACTGTATTAACAATGAGTGCTTTTACTCACGAACTGAGCTTTCCATGCGGAGGTATTCATTATGCAGTGTATATTATACTGTCTACAGCACATTAGGATACAATATAGAGAATGAAGTTAAATTGAAAAATAATCATAATATGGATATCTAAAGACATTTTTGAAAAAGGTGGCCATTCATTTCGATACAGGCTTCAGTTCTAATGTGCATATTATCGCACTATAGACTATTGTACGTAATTCCAATTACCAGGTTCGTACTTCGTATCAGTAACTCATGTTGAAATAATTCTGTACCTACTCTATAAAAGAGTACCTTACGTCCTGTAAATTCAATCTTTACTTCTGCCCGATCCGAAAAGATAAAATTACACAGATATACTATCTATTGCCCGTCCAAGTGCTTACGTCGCAGCGTCGTAGAAAGGGAGGAAATCACGTGACTGTTAATTACTTAACGAAGCTCTTTTATTTAAGTTATTTCAAACAATTGTATGGGTATAATATTACGTAGACGTCCAATTCCTAACAGAAATTAATGTTCTTAGAAAAGAGGTAAGACAGCCCAGCCACTAGCATTTACAGAGAAGCGAATAGAGTCAGGTGGGGGAAACCGGGATGCGACGTAGGCAAATGGAAAATGATGCAATATTGAAAGCTCTTTCGTCACTGGAAAACGCGAACATATTTTTGGAACGTACTGTTTACTATGACCGTAAGGCTACTATGACTGTATATGCGGTCTTGGATCTGTGTGGAGGACGGTTGAACTTCATTAGTAGAAGGGGTGGTCGTGAAGTACATTAAAAAACTCAGGTACAATAAAAATTGAAGTAAAAATAAAATGATGTCCCTGTATAAACTGCATACAGCAACATTATCATGGAGTTGGTAGGGAGGACTGTGTAACTATGTGTAGTACATAGAAGCCAGGTGCAATCTCCGCTATTGAACACCTGTCACAGGTACGTTTACATGGAGGGAAGAAACGTTATCCGTTACGTCAGAGCTGAATGAGGTCAGAAGACCTGTCGCACGGAGGTATAGATCCGTGTTGAGGACCTGAGTTAGTAAAATCCCATCTATTTCTTGGTGACGCAGACAACTTCAAATAGGGTCACGATGTTTCTGGAACGTGACGTTGGAACGGTGCGAGATGAGATTGTCACTGCAGTAAGCAACGGCGGACGTGCATTTTCTCTAGACAACAAGTCTTCAGTTTACGTCACAACTCCGATATTTCATATCACACAGAGTGAAGCTTAGCTTTTTTTTACTGTTATAGAGAACTATTTTGGCTTTAATTACTCCACTGATGTTCCATTATTTTTGACGAACGTACGACTTTCCGAGTTGAATTATTGTGCTTTCTTCTAACTGTATTCACAAATGTATATAAGGGGGCTTGTATCAATTATTTTTTATGTAGTAGTTGTATGGAATAATTATACTTTTTATACAAAGCTAACATTGTATAGTGAGATCGTGCGCATGTTTGTGGTCGTTACAGAAAGCGATATTATGCAACAAGGTCTTAAGTAGATGTGAAATCTGAACATTTTAAATTTGTAACAAGCGTATTTACATATTTAAGAATAATGTCCTCTCACATGTACAGTGAGTGTAGAAAGTATTAATACCTACACCTAACGCAACTTGTACATTAAACTGAAATCCACCGACAACATATCCAATCTGCTACCCTATCTGTTCACAACAACGGACTGTGTTTTTAATATTCAAACATAACAGGATCACCAACATCTAATCACTGACCAGCTCAACAGAAGTGGAATCGTCTCTAAAAATATGATTGTATATGCTTCAATAAAATAACATTAATAATAATAATAATAATAATAATAATAATAATAATAATAATATCAATGTTGTAAAACTAACAAATTCTGTAAATAATGGATATTCGGAATATCTGTTTAAAACTATTAGATTGGAAACACTTATAGCCAGTTTTTTTCTCATAATTCCCATCAGAATACAATTAACAACACTCCGGTCACAATAGAACAAATTACGAAATTCCATAATGATAAAACACCTTGCATAACAAGATTAACTCCCTCTGTCTTAGAACAGCTGTTCTAAAAACTGGATTCTGCAACCCCTGTCACAATTTTAGCCGACACTACTTGAACAGAACTTACCAAATGTTATGTATACTATTACTTACTTACAAATGGCTTTTAAGGAATCCGAAGGGTCATTGCCGCCCTCACATAAGCCATCGGTTCCTATTTTGTGCAAGATTAATCCACTCTCTATCATCATATCCTATCTCCCTCAAATCCATCCCGTCTACGTCTCGGCCTCCCCAAAGGTCTTTTTCCCTTCGGCCTCCCAACTAAAACTCTATACGCATTTCTGGATTCGCCCATACGTGATACATGCCCTGCCCATCTCAAACGTCTGGATTTAATGTTCCTAATTATGTCAGGTGAAGAATACAATGCGTGAAGTTCTGCGTTGTGTAACTTTCTCCAGTCTCCTGTAACTTCATTCCTCTTAGTCCCAAATGTTTTCCTGAGAACCTTATTGTCGAACTCCCTTAACCTCTGTTCCTCTCTCTAGTGAGATTTCAAGTTTCACAACCATATAGAACAACCGGTAATAGAACTGTTTTATAAATTATAACTTTCAGTTTTTTTGAATACAGACTGGATGACAAAAGCTTCTCAACCGAATAATAACATGCATTTACCATAATTACTCTGCGTTTAATTTTCTCTCTAGTGTCATTTATATTTGTTACCGTTACTCCAAAGTATTTGAATTTTTCCACTTTTTCTAAGGATACGATTTCCAATTTTTATATATCCATTTTATATTACGTTCTGGACCTTGAAAGCATTGCATGTGATAAATGAGTGTAAAATATTTAATTAAGCCATATTCCATATGCTTTTAACATTATCTATGTGCTTGTACCAAGTTATATTCAGGCTTATTCTTCTTAATAGAAAGGGCAGCAATTTCTTTAATATGTTTTAACATTGCAATAGACTCATTGAATTTAAATATTATGACCTGTTTCAGCGAGGAAAGAGTCAACGTCTGGACACAAAAGTCGCCTAGAAGGCATATTCTTAGAGTCGCCACGTATCTCCCCTGAAACAGCCGATGAGCTATTTTCCAAATGGAATAAAGAGAAAACAAGATCCATGTCTTTCCCGGACCTACAAGTGCTGAGCCTATGTCGCTACCCCGAACTCACTCTGGACAACTTGGCAGCGATCTGCGGCTTGGATCTCACTGATTATGGCTCAGGAAAACAAACAACTAAACTTTCATCTGTCCTTCCACCACGCTACATCCGATTGTCCGACTGCGAAAAAATTGGACCGAGAGAAGAACGACATCTTAGGAACATGCTGAAAAGTTCCTACCCATCAGAAGAAATTCATCTCGTGCTGACTTAAATGAAAACAGTCTACACCACAAGCATTGTATTTGGTATCTACCACATACTCTATACCCAATAAGAAACAAGTAACGAGCTCACATCAGAAGATATGCTGTTCTTACAGCATCAATTTCAAAGCCCTTGCTTCGTACAAAATTTAATTTTAGAACCCATGTTTATTAGACTCTTTTTCTTGTTATGATACTATCACAGTTTAGTATATACAGTTGTGAAGCTTGGGATGATTTTTTGCATTTCTCGCAATAGCTGCTAGCCGCTTGGAAACGCTGTGAGTACTAGGAACAATAGACTGTGTCGCTGCCATCGTGATCTAATACAGGCCGTAAGGCAAACCGTGTGACTCTCTTAACTCGATCATGAAGGGTGGCTTTTCAATCATATAAATTAGTTGGAATGCATAAAGAGTAACATATATTTCTCTAAAATGTAGTGTAATTGCATTAATAAATTTAAAACAATGATTTTGAGGCACTTCAGACATAATTCACTTGCGAGTTAAGGTGAAATATTATTTTTGGTGTGAAAATTACGTTGTTTGTACGTGTAATATCTCCCTTTATTTGAATTAAATATTGCGAAATTCTTGTACATTCATTTATGCACGATTCAATAATTTTCAGTTGCACCGCACGGATATTTAGATATGTTGAAATTATAGGTTATGTTACTGTACCATTACTTCAATATTCGCATTTATACATTGTAATTAAGCATAAAGTTACGTGTGATAACTTGTAAATGCAATTTGTCTCTATTTCAGTTGTATTTATTCGTTTCTTACGGTACTCCAATCTGAAGTATGATTAATGTACTATGTCAGGAGGCTAAACTAGCGCAGAGGTAGTTCCTTTGTACTCATACTCCTTGCATATACGGATCTGTGACAGGTTAGGTTTGGTTAGTTTTGGCTTTTATTATGCCTTGCTTATACGATCACCTGCACCTCCACAAAAAATCTCTTATAAATTCAACGATTTTCACTTTCGAAATCGCAGGAATTACCTCAGCGCTAGTTCCACCGCTTTACGAGTGCTGCCTTATTAACCTTCGGACACTTGACTGAAGAACAGCTGTACTGCACTATATTGAAATGCGGTAACCTCACAGAGCTATTACTAGAGCAACTAGATTTACAAAGTCTCCAATGCCCTGCCATTACACATGTAGGCCTATGTTATGTCATATAGAAATTATAGGTTATTATTTATATTCCTATATTCGCAATTATACAGTACATTATAATTAAGCATAAAGCCATGTATGATACGCCGCACATTCAATCTATCTGTATTTTAATACTACAATCGAGTACGTACTGAATTATTGTATTTATCTACTACCTAAGAGACGAAGTAACACAATCGTACGTACACTAATTTCATAGGAGTGGTATGGTAAATTTTCTATCTACAATTAAGGAAGGTAGGCCTAGATGTGCTAAATTAAAATCACAACATAAATTCTTTTTTTATTAAACCTCAAAATAGCTTCCATTCTAAACCTAAAATGTCGATGCGAATAGATTTTGTTAACATGTAAAATTCTCTTCACATTAAAATAACACAGTTTTGTAATTATTTCTGCAACAAATTATGCAATAAGAAGTAAACGGAACTTATGGACACATTACACTAAATAAAACTTAGCAATGA
>NC_091128.1:154041243-154071243 GCF_040183065.1 Periplaneta americana | reverse complement strand
CTTAGTTTCTTCAAGACGGTGTAACAGCACATACCATATTTTTATTTATTTATTTATTTATGTATGTATGTATGTATGCATGCATGCATGTATACATGCATTTATTTATTTATTTATTTATTTATTTATTTATTTAATTATTTATTTATTGCAGCTCGTTATGTGAAAATGAGTCAAAATTTTTTAAGTAGTCAATTGAGAAGAAGGAACTTTGTTATCAACAGATCAACTTCGTTTCTTCAAGACGGTGTAACAGCACATACTATATTTTTTATTTGTGGTTATTCATTTATTTATTTAATCTGACAGGATTAAGGTCATAAGGCCTTCTCTTCCATCCTGCCAGATAGCACATATAAATACAAAAAAAATAAATACAAACACTACAGCCATCTTTAAGATGAACATGAGAAATTTGTTTGTGAATCATGTCATATCGAGAAATTGAGAGTTTTTGGCCTCCACGATCCCCCGATTTAAGTGCATGTGATTTCTTTTTATGGAGATATCCAAAAAGTAACGTATGCGCAAACAAACCGCGAAACATTGAACAACTGAAGACAGCAATTCGTGAAGAAATTTCAAACATCACAGTCGAAATGTTGCAAATAATAATGAGAAATTTCAAAGATCGATTACAAGAATGTATGCATGTTGGTGCAGGGCACTTTAAGGATGTTAATTTCAAGAAGTAGTGATTATATGCAGATAGCGGACTATATTCTATATTTTATATAATAAAAGTTGATTTAATGCAATATTTAAGGTTCAATTTTACTATTGAAAAATCTCCCGTTTCTTTGGCCCCCCTGTACAAGATAAAATTATCTCCATGCTTATTTTCGTCGATAACCAGGTGATTAACAGCTCAATATTTTAAGAACATATCAGAAAATTATTACAGTATACACAATGTTGTGTAACTACAAGTTAATATGAGATTATCATGTGTAGGCTATAGTTGAATATTTTATTATAATAAATTATGAAGATGCACAAGTACAACTAATGAAGTATTATGCAATACAAATTTCAGTATAAAAACAGACTTTTTAATCATTACTAGTGGAATGCATATTTTCTAATGCTGATGAAACATGCAAACTAGTGAGATAGACTTAAAGCAATGAAAACAGAATCCTGAATGCTTTTTTTGATCATTAACTGAGCTTATTTAAAAAACTAAAGCGAGTATATTTGAGTAATACATATTTTAAGCTCAACATTCTGTAGCAAAGGAAAATAGTACAGACTTCTATAGAGAATAAATGACAACTTTTAGAGCAACTGTTACAGCGGTAGGGAGGAAGAAGCTCCAAGAATCAGTGCTGGATAATATTTTGAGAATAATAGCCGACAGAAGAACGAGTCTGAGAGTTGTAGAAAATCTCAAATTGTCGAAAGGAAAAGAAGTCGATAATTACATTGGTAATCTCAGCGTGGAGAGAAACAGACAGAGAGAGGGACAATTTTTATTTAATTAAATAGAAAGTCTAATTTTGAAGGGTGAACAGGAAACCTTTGCATTCTCTTGTCGATGTCCTTGTTCGTACTATAAAATTCGTTCCTTCAAAAGAAGATTTGCATAAGCGATACTGTCCGTTGCTCATTAAAAAGACTTAAGCTTGGTTCACAATAACCCGGGAACGAAAACGACAACGAGAACGGAAATGTTAAAATAAATGTATTTAATAAATGTGAGTTTTCAAAATTAACTATTGTGAATGCTCACATTTAAATACATTTATTTTAATATTATCTCCATTCTCGTTCTCGTTGTCGTTTCCGTTCCCGGTTTATTGTGAACCAGCCTTTACGCCTGTAAAATATGTTGTCTTATAGTAATTTAAAATGTACAGAAGAGTGCTGCAAAAATAAGTTTTCGCATAAAAATTAAATTAATATAATAATTACAACACTTTCGGATGCAAAACTTATTATATTGTCGTGATCATCATTATTATCGCCTGTCAAAGGTATTATTCCTTTTGACCTATTAAGGCTGGTCAACAATAAACCGGGAACGATAACGGAAATATTGTTAAAATAAATGTATTTAAATGTGAGCATTCACAATTAACTATTGTCAAATACATTTATTTTAATATTTCCATTCTCGTTCTCGTTTTCGTTTCCGTTCCCGGTTTATTGTGAACCAGCCGTTATAATCGTTTCTGCCTCTTGGGCGGTATCCTACAATTTTTACAGTTAGTAATGTTAGTTTCTACATTAGTAGTCTACCGCTTTCATGTTAATTAGTTAAATTAAATTATTGTGTTGTAATTTTCATCTGAATGATCACCTTGTTTGTCAGGCAGATGTCTCCCGTTTCTTTTTATGATAAGTTACTATTTTATTAATTCTGTTTGTTCTTCTATATTTTTATACCTTCAGTTCTAGGTATTCTATGGCGAATCCTTGGCCTCATCTCTCGAAATACCATCCCGCTATCACCAATTCCATCGACGCTAAATAACCTAGTAATTGATATAGGTCATTAAAAAGCACTAAAAATCAAGAACATGTTTATCGTCTAGTGTTAGCCACTTTTCAGGTCTTCTAAAGGCTGGTTCACAATAAACCGGGAACGGAAACGACAACGAGAACGAGAACGAGAACGGAAATGTTGCTAAAATAAATGTATTCCAACATTCCCAATTAACTATTGTGAATGCTTACATTTAAATACATTTATCTTAACATTATTTCCGGTCTCGTTCTCGTTGTCGTTTCCGTTCTCGGTTTATTGTGAACCAGCCTTAAGCTGATTAGGGTTTACATCCATATGTAATAGAATATTTTTTTATTTTTTTATTTCTTTGTAGTAGTTTCTTTTACGACATTTGATCAACATCTTAGGTTATTTAGCGTCTGAATGAGATGAGGATGATAATGCCTGGCGCCCTCGAATGATTTCAAGGTCATAAAATGCGCTTGTTTTGACATCGCGAGACTAAAACTTGGATGATGATGATGATGATGATGATGATCTGACAGAGGCGTAGGGACTCTGCTTCGAGATCTGTGTCGAGAAATTAGACCTACAGTAATTAATTTATTACATTTCTTTCTATAAGAGTGATCATTGTAAATTATTCCGACTCTTACACTAGTATGCAAGTGTACACACCAATGAATACATTTGCTCGTTAAAGCAACCTGTGCACTGGGCCGGAAATAATAGTCCTCTCATCGTCGAAAGTCTGTGTCATAATTCTATCAGAGTGCAACTCTTCTAACGTAGGTGGTAGCAATTTAAACGCGAGTAGGTCGCCTGAAAACTATCGTCACAGTGGGGCTAATTGAGTGCCCAACTTAGCATAAGAGGAGTCTTCTCTAAGTGAAGGGTGTCAGTGAAAGACGATGCGCATGATTTCATACCAATCTAATAGTCTAACATTTACATTGATTTCGTTTGTTAGTGATAGGAATGAAAGTGTAACGTCATAACTGTACGGAAAAAATTTTATTTAAAGCAGAAGGTATAGCTGATAATGTAAAGTACGTTCAAATGATGGCAATCTTCAAACTCTCCAAGTGTTCAAAGATAGAATTTTCATCCATGTAACTTTCTCGTATTATAGGCTACAGCAGTCATGTCAACTGTTGCCCATATGGGCAAGCGCGCGTTTTAGAGATCAGGAGAGCCTGAGCGCTTTAGAGCGGAAAGAAAAGAGACAGACGAAAGAGGTGGTATATGCCGTTTTGTCGAGCTATGTAGCCTACAGGGATGGCCAGCACTGATTCAAGGATAAAGCGAAGAGAACTTATTAAAACTACATCCATGTTAATTTTTAGATTTGTCTGAGAAGTATAAGTGCATTATAAGAATTTAAGTTTCAATTTTATTGCTCATTTTTCACGAGTTTTCTTTTTATTCAAAAGCAGTATTTTCTCAACTTTTTACAGAAAGGTGAAATTTTCAGAAATGTTTATTTAGTAGCCTTACTGAAACAATGTTTTCGTAAATCTAATATATCGTAAATATGTATTTCTGAAGATACGTACTGAAAATTTTGAAAATATTCGCATGGAGAACGTTTGAAAGAAAATGACTTAACAAAGGAACTGGGGTTACACCATAAATAAAGATATGTGCCCAAGTGTTGTAAAAACGTCAGCTCTATAGCTTCAGTAGATTTCGAGAAAATAATGTAATATTCTGATGATAGGAAGTTGCGCACCAATATCACCTTAAAAGCATAATGTGATAAAGGTTTTGTTATGTATTATTAGTTACAGTTGAAACATATACCTAGGCAACTTTGTTTTGTAGTGTAATATTGTTTTGTTTAGTTTGTTGATTACTTTTATAAGGCTAAAGATACCATCAATATCAATTCCAACGTACCATGTCATACTTAATCTGTTTCTTTGGGATATCACTTTCTTTATGAATTATGTTTCATTCACTTAATATAGGCTAGTATAGTGTTACTACGATGAAATTTATGTGAATATTCCTTCTTAACTCTTTACGGTGCTATTAACTGCAATATTAAGAAACTGGTGTTAGGCCTAGTACTTTGTTTTACAGACAATATAAATAATAATATACTACAGCAAATAACCATATAAAATAACGACATAAAATTTCACTTTCCGTTTGAAGTTTGTACACCACTGTTTTCTTAATCCAACAGGCTCCTTATCCATATACCTAATCCTTGCTCCTTTCATACCTAGCGTTTGATGCCCGCGCAGGACGTCAAGGTCAGAAAAATGCGCTTGCTTTGACATCACTGGGCTATAGCAAGTTTCGATTAGTGCATTTGATGTCATATGAATACGAGGAGGATCAGAAAGTAACGTACAACAATATTTTTACGGAATAATGTTTCTGGGCGGACGTTTAGAGTTGGCAGATAATTAATTTGAATCCTGCGCTACAGACGGCAATGACTCGATCAGATGTCGCCCTGGCGGAACCAGCGGTTAACTATTGAGTAAAGATGGCGCTTTTGCTAGCATCATCTACGTGTGAAGAGCAGCTCAAACACTGACAAACGTGAGTAGTGCCATTCGAGATAAATGCCCCAACAAATGTCAGATTTCTTCAGGACAATG
The DNA here is from genome assembly GCF_040183065.1 of Periplaneta americana. Taxonomy (NCBI): domain Eukaryota; kingdom Metazoa; phylum Arthropoda; class Insecta; order Blattodea; family Blattidae; genus Periplaneta; species Periplaneta americana. The sequence goes on along the minus strand of NC_091128.1, from coordinate 154,066,176 downwards.
TTCGTCCCAATGTTGCGGTTTCGGTTCCTGGAAAAATAGAGGCAGTTAGCTTGGAAGTGCTCAATCACCCACCCTACAGTCTAGACCTCGCTCCGTCCGACTTTCAGCTCTTCGGACCAATGATAAATTCCTAGGAGGCCAACACTTCGGTTCGGATGAAGAAGTTAAATCGGTCGTGCGCACGTGGCTATACTCCCAAGAAACGGAGTTCCATGAACAATTAATTGCTGTCACCAGTGGCGGCTCGTGAGTTCTAGGCTAGGCGGGACCAGATTAAAAATAAACTCATGTCTTATACCGTATGTCTCTATAGGCGCCTTTATAGTTACATCAACATATCAGTTCATATTATTAGGGTCTAAATCATAATTAAACATGTAAGGGTCACCGGCGTAGCTCAGTTGACAGAGGAGCTTGCCTACTGATCCGGAGCTGCGCTCGGGCGCGGGTTCGATTCTCGCTTGAGCTAATTGCATGGTTGGGCTTTTATCGAGGTTTTCCTCAACTGTAAGGCGAATGTCAGGTAATCTACGACGAACCCTCGGCCATCACGAATTCCATCGACGATAATTAATTTCGTATACTGTATTTTATTTCATGGAGTGCAGTTTCATAGAAAGGACTTTGCCGACAGAATTTCTACTGCCCCCTACTAATTGGTTGTCATAAATAAATGCCTTCCTTACTGCGACGGAAATCTTGTCTTCTCCTGTCAGTAACCAATCACAACCGTCGTTCAGAAGAATTTACAGGCTCCCGTCAAATCCACGTGGAGGCAGAGTTGCCGCATCTTTTCCGAATTCGAAGAATCCCATCAGTCTCACTGTCTCATTTCGAGGGTCACCAGGTGACAACTGTGCAATGTTGGGACGAGGGGACAGGATGGAATTGTCAGAGGTGATTATGTAGAAAGTCATAAATCTGTAAGTGGGTGTTCAAAGGAGCCATCGAACTGCACTCCATCAAATAAAATGGAGTATAGCTGATACAGCGTTGTTAAATAACCTTGTAAAAAATTAAACATTTAAAAGCACTACCATGATTTTGAAACTTTTCATTGTCTCAATCATATTTTGGTATAGTTTCGACAGAACTCTTTCTTGCTCGATAAAGGACTTATGTGGCAGGTGAGGAATATTCAGGCAGGGCAATTTACATGTTATTATTCACGCCTCGCATCGGGAAAAAGAGAATTAATCCCATTTGAGTTAGGAATCGCCAAGCGAGGGAGTGATTACGCATATAATTTTGAGATTTGTTTCGCTATAAAGTCAATAGGTTGGCGGATAAAAAAAGGGGAACGCTTTTTGTCTTTCTTCCTATTAATTTAAAATAATTACTTTATCTGTGAAAAAATCCGACTAAATTCCACTGCACTTATTAATTATTTAATCATTTAGTAATATTTGGCCTGTAAACGTGACGCAGTAAATTCGGAGAATTTTCGAAAACTAATAGGTTGTTTTTGCTCCATAACTCGTATCATACTAAGATTCATAGTCTACTCGTGCCTGCTTACAATTATACTCTGCTTATGCATCCACGTGACGTAATAAACGTACCAGAAAAAACTACTCGATCCTCTCTACGTTTGGGAACACAAATACTCTGCATGCTGATCACATACAACAGATTGATAAGCCGAATGGACTTTCAAGATAACCACTTTTATCAATTGTCATCTAGCGACTACAAAAGAAATCACGTTATAACCCTTATAGAATTGCATGGAGCAACTGTACTGTCATATAGCGGTGGTTACCAAAAAATGTCTTTTCGAAAGTGGAGGCTCTGGTAGTTTTTCTCTTTTCATATTGCCATTTCATAAAATGGGAATGGCCTATCTCAGGCATGTCAATTGATGCCCACAGGAGCAAGCGCGCGCTTTAGAGCTCAGGAGAGCCTGAGCGCTTCACAGCGGAAAGGAAAGAAACAGACGAAAGAGGTGGTATATGCCGCTTGGTCGAGCTATATCCAGGGATGGCCAGCACTGATTCAATAGATAAAGGGAAGAGAACTTATTAAAACTGCATCTATATTAATTTTTAGATTTGCCTGAGAAGTATAAGTGCATTATAAGAATTTTAATGCTCATTTTTCACAAGTTTTATTTTTTATTCAAAAGAAATATTTTCTCAACTTTTCGTATAGAAAATTGAAATTTTCAGGTATAGGCCGATTTATTTAGTAGCCTTACAGAATTTTTTCGTAAATATAATATTCCGTATATACGTATTACTGAAGATAGTGTATTGAAAATTTTTAAAATATTCGCATGGAAATTGTTTGTAAGGAAATGAATTAACAAAGCAACTACTGTTACATCATAAGCAAAAGATACGTGCCCATGTGTTGTAAAAATATCAGCTCTATAGCTTCAGCAAATTTCGAGAAAATAATTTAATATTCTGATGATGGGAATTTGCTCACAAATATCACCTTAAAAGCATAATGCGATAAGAGTTATATTATGTAATATTAGTTACACTTAAAACAGATACAGTACCTAGGTAACTTTGCTTTGTACTGTAATATTGTTTTGATTAGTTTATTGATTACTTTTGTAAGGCTAAAAATACCATCAATATAAATTCCAACTTAACATGTCATACTCAATCTCTTTCTTTGGAATATCACTTTCTTTATGAATGATGTGTTTCATCAACTTAATACAGTATAATATTACACTACTATGAAATTTAAGTGAATATTCCTCCTTAACTCTCTATTGTGTTATTAAGATTTAAAACACAAGTGCAATATTAAGAAATCAGTGTTAGTACTTTTGTTTTACAGAGAATATAGATAATATTAAACAGAAGCCATATAAAAATAACGACATAAAATTTCACGATCCGTTTGAAGTTTGTGCACCACTGTTTTCTTAATCCAACAGTTGCTTATTCATATACACAACCCTCCCTCTTTCCATACTTAGCGCTTGCTGCCCGCGCACGACGTCATGGTCAGAAAAATGCGCTTGCTTTGACATCACTGGCCTATCTGTTATAGATGTGAACAGTCTTCATTCTCGGACCTCGATGCTTTATATTTTCTCTTGTGAATCTCGCGTTAACCCGAACACACTAAGACAAATTCACGCTGGAAGAAAGCGACCATATTCTGTGTCAAAAGCTGTACCTTTTCAATTTTTGTCCGTTCCAGATACGTAAAAAGATATATGAATGCAACAGACTCTGTCTCATGCCCCGCATATGTAAAGCATAATTTCTCAATAAATGTGAACTTTCTTTTTTTAGAGGTATCATAAATTTACAATCTTTCATTCTAGGATCGACCCGACAATATGCTCAGGCAATTAAAGACAAATGTTATTCTGCACAGAGTTGCGATCTGGTCGTTAAGGGAAACATTTGAATTGCAAATACGTAAAAAATAAATTCCGTTGTTACATAGTCTTCATAAAACGTGAAGGTAATAAACATTGTATCAGTACTTACAGGTTAGAGTAAATTGAAGCAGTGAAAGCAGTTTGGGAAGAAAGAATCGTAAAACTGCGATCTTAAGGATGTTTATGGCTTAGTTTAAGGAATCATTTGAGGAACACGAAGTTAACGGTGCGGAAAACAAGTACTATCCATGAATCGCATGAAATAGTGCCTCTACAGAAATTAAATTATTTTGCTTGACTTCATATTAACGAAGAGCAAGTCTTTCCAATAGTTAACTTGTTCAGAGTAACCAAATTAGCAGGAAACCTGCTCAGACAAGTTGTGTGCCTCTTCGTCTCGTACTTGATACAAAGATAATTTCCGTCGCAGGAATGGATTTATCATGTATAACGGACCGGAATTTCAAGCAGAATATTTGCATCACGACTTAAGGAGATTTATTTACATAGATTCATGTAGAGTTACTATGATACCAAAAATCAATTTTTTGCTGTAATTTTTCTATCAAAGCATATATAGATTTAAAAAATTAAGTCATGTGCTACATTAGATATATAAGAAGAATTTTGAGTTAAATGTTTTTAGTAATAACTAGACAGTAGATGCGGGATGACTTATAGTTGAATGTAAGTGCACATTTACTATATTTTACATTTTTTTCATTCAGACCATTGGATCAACAGGTTTTAAACGTAAACAGACGACGTCAACATGCTACTGTATCTCCGTACGGTCAGAAGGAAAAGAAAAATAACGTACTGTAGTACATACCTTGCAGGGTTCAGTCCTCGTCATCATTGATGCAATTACCAGCGTTGCAGTAAACGACGATATATTCTCGTAAGTTGTCGAAGCTGAATCGTCTTCGTCTATTGCTCAAACAGTTTTTGTATCGAGAGAATTTCTGAAGAAAACCTCTAAAATGGGGATCACTCAATTTCTTTAGAGGAATATTTGTACTGAGCATCATGTTGCACGTGTCGTTGGACCCGCACAACTAAATGATGATGACGATGATGATGATGACGATGATGGTTCCTCAGATTTCATTTCAACGCATTTCCTGTGCGATGTACTGTTGCAATGTTTCTCTATAGCCTGAGTTGTTCTGGTTTTTATTTCAATTTTACATACATTACGCACGATATTGTCTTCGTTAATCCATAAAATGTCACTCTCATACTTCTTAATTTCATTTCGTATCTCTGAGCGAATTTAACGTTTTGCCATTATGAATGGATCAACACAACATATTGAACGCGTACTAAATACTTGAGCAGGATAACACAATTGCACACATTGCGTTGCAATGTTACTATGAAAGGATCCGATTTCGTCCTTCGTACCAGTAACTCATGTTGTAATAATTATGTACGTACACTATAACAGAGTACCTTACGTACTGTAAATTCAGTCTTCACTTCTGCCCGATTCGCACAGATAAAATTACTCAGACATGCCATCTACTGTCCGTCCAAGTAAGAGGTTATGTCGCAGGGTCATAGAAAGGGGGAAATAACGTGACAGTAAATGACTTAACGAGACATTTTTATTTAAGTTATTTTAAACAGTTGTATAATATTACGTAGACGTCTAATTCCTAGCAGAAAATATTTTCAAAACAGAGCTAGGACAGCCCAGCAGAAGCGGGTGAGAAAAATCGGGATGTGACGTAACCAAAAGGACGCACAGTATCTGTACGAAAATATGATTAAGTAATGAATGCCCTTTTTTTCACTGGAAAACGCGACCATATTTCTGGAACGTACTATACTTGCTCACTCAGTACTGTTTACTGTGACCGTAAGACGACTTTGCATATGCGGCCTTGGTTCTGTGCTGAAGAAGGGTGGAAGTTCACTAGTAGAAGGGATGGGAGTTATGTTAAAAAAAACTCAGGTACAATAAAAATTGAAGTAAAAATAAAATGATGTCCCTGTATATTTAAACAAAGTTACCAATTTATAAAAAAAATAATGTCATATAAAAAGTAATAATGAGAATGTTAACATCCAATATTGCATAAAATAGTCGTAATATAAACTATTTACAAGAATAAGTTAACTCTTCTCACTTCGTTTCCAAGCCTATACAGACACGCCATTTTAAACAGTACTGTAGGCCTATTGTTCTCCAACCAGGAGATAAACCATGAAAGGAATGTGCTTACTATTGCGTCATCTATTGGAGCGAAGTAGAAAGGTAATATTATCGTTATAACGTCAGTTTAAAAACCATGCGCTCTCCTGCATATGTTATTTCCTGTATGGAGGGATTAAAAGAACAGGAGATTAACAGTGATCTAATTTTGTAACTAGGGTAGTATAAAAATGTGTATATCAGTGTTATTGTATGTGCTGTGAGACTTGGCCAATAGAGATACGAGTACCCACGTGTGTGACCTTATGACATCTTATGACATCAACATTCATTCACAGCATCACCCCGCTGCCTCTCATTCCCTGGAGACTTTCTCGTGGTTGGAGTACAGTAGTTGTTTTCAAACCGTTAATTTTTTCTGATGAACCTGTCGACTGAACTAATAACTCTGTTGTTATTAATTCGTTTAAAATAATAATTTTACGGGCTGTATTGCTCCAACATGTTATTTTTTAATTTCATCTTGAAATGTTATGTTTTATTTAACGACGCTCGCAACTGCAGAGGTTATATCAGCGTCGCCGGATTTGCCGGAATTTTGTCCCGCAGGAGTTCCTTTACATGCGAGTAAATCTATTGACATGAGCCTCTCGCATTGAAGCACACTTTAATGCCATCGACCTGGCCCGGGATCGAACCCGCAACCTTGGGCACAGAAGGCCAGCGCTATACCAACTCGCCAACCAGGTCGACTTCATCTTGGATAAAAAGAATAAAATCTAAAATTAAAAATTAAAAAAAGTAATAATTTTTCTCTGCAACCTCGTTTTCATTCTGCAGTTGTAAATGCCATTACGTATGGTTGGTGTCCTGTTCAAAGATATCTCCACATATGTCCAAAAGAGTAACTTTCTGGAATTTTGATACCCCGGCTGAGCTTAATTCCGTATGTAACTTGAGAACAACTGAAGGGTAAAATCCACTGACCTCGATGATGGCGCACGTGATGTGAAAAGATGATGACTAGCAGAGTTATTTTTCGCATCGTTTCTAAGAACTCTCAGGGAAAAATTTTAAATTACTAAAGTTCTTGGAAGGAGATGAGGATTATCGCCTTCTTCATTTAAAATTCACCTTGAGAGAATTTTGAATAAGTGACTACAGAAATATAAAGCATGGATATATAGGTAGTACAAGTGAATAACGATAATATTTTGACCCAATATTTTGCAGATGTAACCTGCAAGTTGTAAATGAGTCAGCATTAATATACTTGCTGAATTTAATTTAATGTATTTTGCCAGTCGTAGATTACTTTCTGAGCAAATTTTATTCTATAAAATATTCAACGGTATACTGGATAATAGCGAAATATCATCACAAATCCAGTTTAACGCTAAACATCGCATTTAAGAATTCGTCAATTGTTGTATTATAAAAAAACCAAACACTTTAGTACGTAAAAATTCACCAGTGTTAAAAATGTGTTCAAAATTCATTGAAATATGTAAAACATGGGATCTAGATTTCAGCATTTCTTACATGAAATATAAACATTTTCTTATTAATCTAATGAACGTAGTTGATTTTACATAATATTGCTACCTGTTATTCTGTAATTTGCTATATTTTACATCTTTTTGTTATGATATCTATATTACTCTATTTTTCATTTTTTTATTTTGTATTTTCCATTTATATCTACAGTATACCAGTGCATTTTACTTACATAGTAAGTATTTGCCTTTTTTTTTTTTCATTTTTCATTTCTATTTACACTTGTATCTTGCGTTTGTATCTGTTTTTATCTTTTTTTTCATGTTATTTCCAATTTTATGCTCTAAGCAAATATTTCTACTGTCTATTGTAATTGGGGTTATTGTAATAAATAAATAAATAAATAAATAAATAAATAAATAAATAAATAAATAAATAAATAAATGAATAAATAAATGAATAAATAAATAAATAAATAAATTTGCAGTCAAAAAGATGGATTAAAAGTTAATATGAAGAAATCTAAATATTTTGCAGTACACAATAATAAAATAAAAAATAATATTTTGCCCAGAAAATGAACAAATATTGTAACTAAAAAATGCAAATAGACCTAGGGCAAACTTGACTAATATCGTGACATGGCTAATTTCGTGATATATTTTTTTTATTTACCACGAAATTATACCAGTGACAAATGTAACTTTTATGGTATAGTATAAATGGCAGAAGATGTACTACAACATAGATATTAAAAATACTTTTTTTTTTATTTGAACCTTAATTTTGCACCAAAACGTTAGTATCGCGAAATTAGCCCAGTGTGCTCTACCTAAAAGTGGAGTAGACCCTAATATTTAAAATTTATCCATTCATTCACTTTCTATTCATTCATTCATTGACTTGGACTCTCACTTTGAGAGAGGGACAGAGGTTAAGGGTGTTTGAGAATAAGGTTCTTAGGAAACTATTTGTGGCTAAGAAGGATGAAGTTACAGGAGAATGAAGAAAGTTACACAACGCAGAACCGCATAATTATATTGTTCACCTGACATGATTAGGAGCTTTAAATCCAGACGTTTGAGATGAACAGGGCATGTAGCACGTATGGGCGAATGCGTATAGAGTGTTAGTTACGAGACAGGAGGGAAAAAGACCTTTGGAGAGGCCAAGACGTAGATGGGAGGATAATATTAAAATGGATTTGAGGGAGGTGGGCTATGATGACAGAGACTGGATTAATCTTGCTCAGGACAGGGACCGATGACGGACTTATGTGAGGGCGGCAATGAACCTCTGGGTTCTCTAAAACCCATAGTAAGTATTATTATTATAGTATTATCACAGAATTCTCTTGGAGCTAAGTATTGTCTCGCAGTCTGCAACAGTAAGCCCCATAACACACATGAAGAGTTTTCGCTAGCGAGAAATGTGTTGCGAGAAAGAGGCGAAGAGCCTTCCTCCACACACATACCGAGTTCTCGCTATCACAGGTTACACCTCGCTATGATCATCTATGCACTGCCTTCATGCAGAAAGTATTTTTCTGATTATAGTAATCACTCGTTGGGGGAAATATTATAGGTTATGTATTTAGGTATATTGTCGTACTTATAACCTGTAAGTATATTGTCGTGCTTTACAAATTACGTACGAACGCTATGTTGAATCGGAGTATTCAGATGATGAGGAAATGGAGTTAAATGAACATATTGTGACAGCGACGTGAGATTCGAACTCACGACCAGCGTCCCGCAAGAGAGCAGATCGCGCGGGCTTCACGGAGTACTGATGGTTGGCGCGGCGGAGAGAGGGGAAAGGGCCCACGCGACGAGGGGAGATCGCGCGCGCAGCTGCTTACGGAGGGAAGGGGGAACGGACCTTCCCGACTCTTCGAGAAGTCCGTCGAAGTGGAGATATCCAGATAATTCTCTGCACAGCTGTAGAAATTTCTCGCAACTATGATTTCGCTATAAAAGAAGAAACGCCAGCGAACTCGAGTAGTTTTTCAGTTGATTAGTCAGCCAGTCAGTGAGAAAGCCAGAGCAAGCAAGCCAGTCTTGTGTACCGGAGTTCGACTCGAGTGTGCGTTCGCAACTGCGTCAGCATCTGAAGTCCTGAGTTCGAGTGCAGTGGACCGCAGTTGGAGGGACCTGAGTTCGAGTGCAGTGGACCGCAGTTGGAGGGACCTGAGTTCGAGTACAGTGAACTGTCTCTGAAGGTCTGTGGTTCGAGATTCTGTGAACTCGAGTGACTGAGCTAGAAGAACTGTGAACTGAGAACTGATAGTTCTGATTTGTAAATAGTGCTTTGTAAATATTAGTTGAGATTAACAGTTCATTGTTGTTCGTAATAGTCCAAGTAAATTGTCATTGTCGTCGATGGAGTGCTATAACGAATACTGTGTTGAGTGAAAATCCAATTGTTGACGAGAGCGTTTAAGGCGAATTGTAGAAAGGAATTATTGTTGGAAGAATAAAATCCTATTGTTGAGTGAAATAAAATTTACAATATTTTGTTAATAAATAGGAAAAGTAGGGCCAAAATTAAAGCCAGAAATATCTGAAAATCACATTGTATCTTACGAAAATAAGGGCGAGTTTTGGACACTGGTTTCGATTTGAATGATGATACATTTAGGCGTTATTTCAGGTTGAATGGACCACAGATTTTGTTGCCATGCATGGTATGATAGAGGATTCTTTGCTACGTTCTGATTAAAATTAAGTAAACTATTAAGACATATAGATACATTATTTCAAATGTTTAATTAATACTATTAAATCTCATCAAAATAAAATATAGCCCTATTTATTTTCAGATAATCTAATATTTGTCTCCAGATTTCTTCTTTAAGTTTTGTGTTTTTATAGTTTTTATCCCGTGTATCATGTAAAGAGGCCTACGGGTGACATCCTACAAGTGTGTTAAGTTTCTGACTGCAATTATCAGCCATCTTTCCTCATTTTCAAATAAAAGCAATACAATTCATCGCCACCTGTGATATCTTTTTCTACATTCAATCGTCATAAAGATTATAAATGTCAAACATCTTTGATAAATGTGTCAAGAAAATTCGCTGAGCTACCGATTCCAGCGAGAAACTCGCGCGAGGTTTTTGCCTCGAACGAGAATCTCTTCCAGTGTGTGGACGTCTATTTGAATCCATGTTATCAATCTTTGAATTTTCTCGCAACACATTTCTCGCTAGCGAAAACTCAAGTGTGTTACGGTCCTAATGTAATGTGGTGATGATCTGTGTTTTTAAGAAGCTCTGGAAAAACTACCGACACTGTAAAAATGACACACATTGCGCTCTATTCATCTAATGAAAATCGTTGTGAGACGTGAAAGTCTAGACTATTACAGTAATTAAAAATGCTTCGGTCTCTGTTCTGTAAACAGTAAGAATCTGGGGCTGAATTGATGCGCAGGATAAGAGAGAGAGAGAGAGAGAGAGAGAGAGAGGACGATGCAACTTTGATAAGAAGCCAGTGAATGTGACTATAATGCAACGTGTCACATGACAAGGTTTTACAATAAACGAAACACGCTATTCTGTAGGCTTATATAGAGCTGTTTCTCGTGTAGGTTTTGCACGGATTAGCCAGCTCTGACTGCACGAAGAGGCCGTGTTCACGCATATCTTTACCATGTAAATTGCGAATTTGGTAGAAAGTTGCCACTGTGCGGTGTATATTGAAGACAAACCTGAATTTAAATGGAACATTGCTTTGCATACAATAGAATGATATAAAACACAATGCAACTGTACACCTCGCGTGAGCTATTTCAGGACCAGAATTATCCAAGGCACCTGACTGTCCCGTATCAAGCCAAGAGGGAATGTATGGCGGATTAAAGATGTGGGACAGATATCCCGATATTTAGATTGTTCATGCCGCATTCAATTCAAAATTGAGGCATTCTCTAAAACAAAAATTTAACTGTAAAATCTTGAATTTGAGATATAGAGCATCAGAGATTTTAGAACTCATATAAGAGCATTGCGCAGAACGACAATCAGATGTTTTTCGAAAGCGCTGTATTTCTTACAGGGAAAATATTTTGTCAGGAGGGAGATGTGTTATTAAAGATTAAAATATGCTAGAAATGAAAAAAGCCACAAGAAACGTTAACTTGTCATTCCAGGAAACGCCTCAATTGGTCGATATTCATAACTAGAGGGCGGATCTGTGTGCATTGTCTCTGAAGTTAAGTATGCATGGACTGTGTTGCTACTGCTCGCTTCCCGTCTGACCTGTTTCGTTTTCTATCCGCATACAGATCCATTCTCTACATCGTCTCTACATCGTGTTATAATAATAATAATAATAATAATAATAATAATAATAATAATAATAATAATAATAATAATACTTACTTACAAATGGCTTTTAAGGAACCCGAAGGTTCACTGCCGCCCTCACATAAGCCCGCCATCGGTCCCTATCCGGTGCAAGATTAATCCATCCTCTATCATCCTATCCCACCTCCCTCAAATCCATTTTAATATTATCCTCCCATCTACGTCTCGGCCTCCCTAAAGGTCTTTTTCCCTCCGGTCTCCCAACTAACACTCTATATCCATTTCTGGATTCGCCCATACGTGCTACATGCCCTGCCCATCTCAAACGTCTGGATTTAATGTTCCTAATTATGTCAGGTGAAGAATACAATGCGTGCAGTTCTGCGTTGTGTAACTTTCTCCATTCTCCTGTAACTTCATCCCGCTTAGCCCCAAATATTTTCCTAAGCACCTTATTCTCAAACACCCTTAACCTATGTTTCTCTCTCAGAGTGATAGTTCAAGTTTCACAACCATACATAAGAACCGGTAATATAACTGTTTTATAAATTCTAACTTTCAGAAGTTTGGACAGCAGTCTCGATGATAAGAGCTTCTCAACCGAATAATAACACGCATTTCCCATATTTATTCTGCGTTTAATTTCCTCTCGAGTGTCATTTATATTTGTTACTGTTGCTCCAAAATATTTGAATTGTTCCACCTCTTCGAAGGATAAATCTCCAATTTTTATATTTCCATTTCGTACAATATTCTGGTCACGAGACATAATCATATACTTTGTCTTTTCGGGATTTACTTCCAAACCGATCGCTTTACCTGCTTCAAGTAAAATTTCCGTATTTTCCCTAATCGTTTGTGTATTTTCTCGTAACACATTCACGTCATCCGCATAGACAAGAAGTTGATGTAACCCGTTCAAATAATAATAATAATAATAATAATAATAATAATAATAATAATAATAATAATAATAATAACAACAACAACTATTACTTTTTTATTTAACTGGTTTATTCCTACTGGCAGAGTTAAGGCCATAAGGCAGACGTGGCGAAAATGTATTCGTGCGCCGAGCCACTGTGTAACCTGCAACGTGCATAGCACCTACGGAGGGAGGCGGACACCCGAAGGGGAAGTGAAGCAACTGTCTGATTATTAACGGATTTTCATTTTCCTTACGTCAAGCGCTTAAATATAATTTTATACAGTACAAGGCTACAAACTAATGTTTAGTACGTGGTAACGAAGAAAGAAATGAACAATAAATGAACAATATCACAACCTAAAATTAACTGTCTTCAGAATGTCTCTGCGACAAAGTTTCAAAATCAGGAATTATGTCACTTACTGTCAGTCGTAGTTGATCACGAAGGTGTTTGTCTGTCGGTCGTGATCTAAATTTGGTTTTTACTATTTTCAGTGTTGAAAATAATTTTTCACAAACGTAAGTTGTAGCGAACATGGCTTCAACAGAGCAAGCGAAAGAACGAAGCTTTGGATATTTATTTTTTGGCAAAGATTTGAAAGATCAACATTTGTCAAGTCCTTACATCTAGCTTTCATTTAACATCACATAGTAAATCAGTGAGTTCAAATTGAAGAGCTAACCGCATTATTCGTACATCTGCTGAAAAAGAAGGTTCGACGTACCGAGATGATGATGATGATGATATTATTATTATTATTATTATTATTATTATTATTATTATTAACACCTAACTTATAATGTTACGTGAGTAACATGTAGTATAATGCTGTTTTATGTTGTACAACGTTTTCTTCTTAATACTCGTGAACAAATCATACATTTAATATTCTCATCATATTGACAGCAAAAAAAAAAAAAACGCGTCCTCGCAAGCGGTTCGGGGCTGAAAGAAACTGAATATGTGAGCTCCAAGCCTGTTGGCCACTTGTCTCACTCCGGGTCACGCTGCTCCACTGAAGGAGCTCTAGAAAATTTTGAAGGCGAAAAGCCGAAAATGGACGTAACTTCTTAGGGATCACAGGACAAGACGAAGAAGAAATTGCGGAAGGTGTAAGTCTGCACATTGAAAGGTGCTTTGCCATTTCGCAGTGCAGATGGAGTCGAGAAGACTCGTTTGTTTGCTGTTCGATCGGAAGTATAAGCTTGCACTTTGAAAGGAGCTTTGCCATTTCGCAGTACAGGTGGAGTCGACCGTGGGATCAAGTTTTATAACTCTGTGTCGTAGAAGTCTGCCGTCTGGGATCGGAACCATTGTGTGACAGCCGTCTGTCCCTCTCTTTCGATCCCATGGTCTTCTTTCCAAGTCTTCGTTGATCTTCCCCTTTTTCCCCTTACAGGAGACCATAATGATTATGAAAGAGTCTAAATTGTCTAGCTGAAAAGTAGTGTTTTTTATCTGGTGTAACTTTCAGTCCAATGTGAGTATAGCTGATAAGGCAGTTCCAGTTTTTATAAGTATTTTCGAAAAAGTAATAACATTACATTGAACGACTTTGCAAGGATTTCTGTATGTTTTTCCCAATAAATTTGTTTTATTTTTCCCGATTATTTTTTGTAGAGTACGTACAAGACTGTAAATATCTGAAATATAATATGGAAACAAAATTCAATGTGTACTCGAGGGATAAATTTAATTACATAAATGAAATAGAAATTATTTGCGCGTTAAATTAATATTTACTTTGTAAATTATTAATTAGAAAAGTCATCGGCCCATAAATATAAAAGAGCCAGTCGTCACACTCGACAACTCTGTCTGTAATTACAAAATCGAATGTTGTCATTCTGATACAATTAATCACAGATACAGTATGTCTCATGTTATCAGCACTAAAATCACACAATTGTCAGATAATGTATGGTAGACATTACGCCTGCATTTCACGACGTTATCACAGTTTAGTATATACAGTTGCGAAGCTCAATACTTAATAAATATGCAAACATAGATAGTTGCTGACCACCAGGATCGCTACAATCGCCTCAGCAGAGACCCTTTCCCGAGCAGACAATAATATATGTTCGGGATTTCTATTTCAGTGTATGGAGCTCAGTGCAATATTATATTATAACTTTATTGCGTATCATTGCTAATTTTTATTTAGTATTATGCGTCCATAAGTTCCGTTTACTTCTTATTGCATAGGCCTAATTTGTTGCAGAAATAATTACAAAATTGTGTTATTTTAATGTAAAGAGAATTTTACATGTTAACATAATCTGTTCGCATCAACATTTTAAGTTTAGAATGGAAGCTATTTTGAGGTTTAATAAAAAATGAATTTATACTGTGATTTTAATTTAGCACATCTACCTTCCTTAATTGTAGACAGAAAATTTACCATACCACTCCTATGAAATTAGTGTATTTAGTATTTAGTATTTATTTATTTAACCTGGTAGCGATAAGGCCGTCAGGCCTTCTCTGCCCCTCTACCAGGAGATTCCAACTACAATATCAACAATAAAATTACAATTAGTATTAAATTTACAATTACAATTACAAATAATATTACAGTTAGTATTAAATTTACAATTACAATAAAATCAAAGTACGAAAAGATTACCTGAATAATTAAAGCTAGATAATTTATCATAGAGAAACAATGAATATTTTATATTTACTGAATTACAAATTAAAAATTAAAAAAGCGTACGATTGTGTTACTTCGTCTCTTAGGAAGTAGATAAATACAACAATTCAGTACGTACTCGATTGTAGTATTAAAATACAGACAAATTGAATGTGCGGCGTATCATACATGACATTATGCTTAATTATAATGTATAAATGCGAATATTGGAGTATTGGTACAGTGATATCTCACAAAACAGCTAAGACGACAGCCCAGACACTAGCTGGCGAATAAAAGCTGGTGGGGAAACCGGAATACGACGTAGGCAAATGGACGGCAGTACCTGCGCGAAAATGATTCAATATTGAAAGCTCTTTCGTCACTGGAAAATGCGAACATATTTTTGGAAAATACTTTTTACTATGACGGTAAGGCGGTCTTGGATCTGTATGGAGGAAGGTTGAACTTAATTGGTAGAAGGGGTGGGAGTAAAGTATATTCAAAAACTCAGGTGGAATAGAAATTGAAGTAAAAATAAAATGATGTCCCTGTATGTCACAACAAGATGCTTTTTTAAGTTGTCAACTGTCATAGTGAGCCGCCTGTCAGGGAGAATATTTTTCATGGCGGAAAAAGATCTTTCTACATTTACTTCTACTGAAGTGATTGGAGCAAACTTAAAATAACTTATTTCAGAAGGACCATCTTTACTTTCTTTCAGAGACCGGGAAAAACCGACTATGTATTGTTTCAAAAAGAGGGGTGTGAGAAGGGATTAGAGACTTCAAAGTACGCGTGACTTCTGCGTGCAAGCGACAACAGTAACGGGACCTGGAGACTTGTTTTAATACTTCCATCATCTCCTTTCTTTCGCCGGTAAACCCCGAAGTGACCTGAATAAGATTCTCAGAAAATATTTTTGTGATGTGAATATATATTTATGTGTGGTTTATTTTAAATGCATTAAAAATTTAGAAAATGTACAATAACGACGTAAAAAGGCTAAAAAAGGCATTTAACCTTAAAATAGACAATGGGAGCTAAAATAGGCAAAAAAAGGCAAAATAAGAATTGGGCCTTTCGTCCCCAAATGTCTGGAAACGTGTTTATCTCTAATAGGTCTTTCATACATACACTCAGTTAAAAAAAGGCATTTTGCCTAACATCCGGGCTCTATTAATGACATTACTTACGGTTGACCATATATATTTCAGTTAATTGAAACGAAAAGTGTACTTTCTTCCTTCTTCCTACTAAAAATTCACACTACACTGTAAATTCTAAGGTTGTTTTAAACAACAAATAGGAATATAATGCTCCTCATTATGCAATGTGATATCATAAAATAAGAATAAGGCTATGTTCTTAGGACTGCAGTTTCGTGGTCTGAGAAAAAAAAATCTTCTTCCGACTAGGTTGATACCTGTTTGACAGCCATTGTCTACAAATTCGTTCAGCTAAGCGGGCACTATAACCAAATGCGCCGTAAATTTAAATACAGAATACAGAATATAATGACAAATATAGAAACAGAAATAAAATAATACAATCAGTATAAAAAAGGAGATACAGTGATATTAACCAAATTTGAGGACCGAATGAGCAGCACTCGTGTTCGGTCACAGTTCAGATATATTAATTATTAATGAGCATATAAGAGAATATATAAAGTAAAATAAAATAGGAACTAATATTAAAACTGCAGCTACAGTTAAATTATATAATATAATAGGCCTATATTAATATAAGAGGAATATAGAAAATGAAATAAAATAAAATAGGAAATAAAAATTAAAATAACAGTGGCAATGAATTTATATAATATTAACATAGAGAAGAATCATATCGTACGTGAATAAAGCAGGACAATTTACTAAAAAATATATATAAAATCCAAAATTATAGAGTACAAATATAATATAGGCTGATTAATTAATACACATAGGCTATAAATTTATTTAATCAAATTGAATACATTAACACGTTTCTAATTTTCTTCTTATATTTTAGTGGGTTACATGTTAGAAGTTCTGGGTGTAATTTAGCTAAAGAATTATACAAACGAGAGCCAAAATTAATGCTATGCTTTAGACCAGCAGATGTGAAACATTTAGGTTCTACTAATGTTGAATTTTTATTTCGTCTTGTGTCATGATTATGTGCCTGTAATATAAACTTATTACGATTTTTATGATAAAATTTAACAGAGTATATTTATAAATTTTTTCAATATTAAATACATTAAATTCAGAATAAATTAATTTAGGTGGATAATCAAAACGTTTCTTCAAACAAATTTTAATTATTCGTAGAAACTGGATTGATCTTGCTCAGGGTATGGACCGATGGCAAACTTATGTGAGGGCCACAATGAACCTCCGACATAAGAGAGAGCTCCTTAAAAGTCATTTGTAAGTAAGTGTTCCAATAAATATTTTTTTTGAAATTGTGTTTTCTTTCTGTAAACGGCCTCAAGGAAAACTTAGTACTTACTGGACGGCCCTCGTAATTGCACTCGAGTGGCCAAAATTTGTATGAGCACTTGTTTTGACATTATTAACATAGTGGAAGAAAAAGGTAACTTTTTATCTGCCTCCATGAGAATGTTTGCTTCTTAGCTCCAGATCTCCTTCTGTCGGCAGAGGATGCCAACTCGAGAATGACAAACAACCGTGCAATACACGACCGTGACTTTCACTCGACAAAACTACGCTTCAGTCGCTACGTAGGTACAGCACAATTGGTAAAGTCATTAACACAGACAAAATCAAGCATTTCTGAGGACTAGCCCTCACCGTTGTCAATTTTGTGAACACCATGAAAAAATATTAGGCAGTCACAAGTAACGAGAATCCTTCGGTCCTGTGATGAACACTGCGCAAGGTCACCTCTTAAGACAGTGATGTCAAAGCAAGCGCATTTTTCTGACCTTGACGTCGTGAGCGGGCATCAAGCGCTAAGTATGGAAAGAAGGGTTGTGTATATGAATAAGCAGCCTGTCAGATTAAGAAAACAGTGGTGCACAAACTTCAGACGGAACTTGAAATTTTATGTCGTTATTTTTATATGGCTTCTTTCTGTTTGATATTATCTATATTGTCTGTAAAACAAAAGTACTAATACCAATTTCTTAATATTGCACTTGTGTTTTAAATGTTAATAACATAATAAAGAGTTAAGAAGAAATATTCACATAAATTCTATAGTACTACAACTATGCTGTGCTAAATGGATGAAACACATCATTCATAAAGGAAGTGATATCCCAAAAAAAGAGATTGAGTATGATATGATAACTTGGAATTGATATTGATGGTATCTTTAGCCTTATAAAAGTAACCAATCAAAATAATATTACATACAAAGCAAAGTTATCTAGGTGCTATATATGTTTTAAGTGTAACTAATATTCCATAACAAAATTCCTACCCCATTATGCCTTTAAGGTGATATTTGTGAGCAACTTCCTATCATCAGAATATTAAATTATTTTCTCGAAATCTGCTGAAGCTATAGAGCTGACATTTTTACAACACATGGGCACATATCTTTTGCTTGTGATGTAACAGTAGTTGCTTTGTTAATTTATTTCCTTACTACAATTTTCATGCGAATATTTTAAAAAATATCAATACACTATCTTCAGTAATACGTATTTACGATAAATTAGATTTACGAAAACATTCTGTAAGGCTACTAAATAAATAGGCCTATACCTGAAAATTTCACTTTTCTATAAAAAGAAGTTGAGAAAATATTTCTTTTGAATAAAAAAATCAAACTTGTGAAAAATGAGAATTAAAATTAAAACTTACATTCTTATAATGCATGTATACTTCTCAGACAAATCTAAAAATTAACATGGATACAGTTTTAATAAGTTCTCTTCCCTTCATCTATTGAATCAGTGCTGGCCATCCCTGAATATAGCTCGACCAAGCGGCATATACCACCTCTTTCGTCTGTCTCTTTCCTTTCCGTTGTAAAGCGCTCAGGCTCTCCTAAACTCTAAAGCGCGCGCTTGCTCCTGTGGGCATCAATTGACATGCCTGGCTTAAGACAACACAGCACAGTCACAATATAAGGAACACACTCGTACGTGAAATTCGCATGAAGAATTTGGCTTGCCTCGGTTTGACTTTCCGAGCACCGAACTCGGGACGGTTCCTTGCACTTAGCCTTACATTGCCCCATTGTGTGCCCTGTGTATACTATTCCATGAGACCTCAAGTCCGACAGCAGGCCTGGATGGCATTAGTGAATCCGATGCTGATAAGTGAGCCATCCTATCTCATAAAAGTCTCATTCTGAGACGAAAACCTGATAAAGTCAAAGGCCCGGAGGTCCAAATACTTCAAATATCAGCATCGGAAACTCGTCATACCCCAATATTTCATCAGAAGCTATTTTCAACTATTTCAGATTATATACAGAATGTCCCATTTATCTTGTACACCTATTATAATATTTTGTTTGGATAGATATTGGAATTCTTGTTTTTGAGAGTTATGTTAGAACGAGGGGCTAACATGAGTCCAGAGATTTGGGGCATGTAACTACATTATGGTACAAGATACACGTGACGTCATCAATTTTTCAAATACACTACGTAGGGGAGAGTCGGGTAGTATCGGACATCGGGTAGTATCGGACAATGCGTTTCTTTCATCTACCACCATATGGTAGTACCTGAATGACATGGTTACGTTTCTCTATGCGACATCACAGAAACGTAACCATGACAATCAGGTACTATCATCGTGTGGTAGATGAAAGAAACTCACTGTCCGATATTACCCGATGTCCGATACTACCCGACTCTCCCCTACTTTAATTGTGTTACATTGATTACACACATTAAGACGAGTTCAAAAATGTATCACAATGCCACCTTCGTAATCTATAATAACAACAACAAAACGAAACAAAAACGTACTTCCAATGTGAGAGTTACAGATGATGTTCCAAATGGTAACCATTCACATTAATGCACATTCGAAGGCATTTCCCGAAAGACCGTATGATTGCTCGGCATGTTGCTGGATAAATGGACACCAGCGCGTCTGGCCGTGAAACCAGGTGGCCCGGGTTCGAATCCCGGTAGGGGCAAGTTATCTGGTTGAGGTTTTTTCCGGGGTTTTCCCTCAACCCAATATGAGCAAATGCTGGGTAACTTTCGGTGTTGGACCCCGGACTCATTTCACCGGCATTATCACCTTCATATCATTCAGACGCTAAATAACCTAGATGTTGATACAGCGTCGTAAAATAACCCAATAAAATAAATAAAAATAAAATAAAAATAAATGGACACACAAGCCTGTCGAATACGTTGCTGCATGTCGTCTGGTGTTGTAAGAATGTTCTGGTACACACTGTCCTTTACAGTTCCCCACAGGAAGAAGTCGAGTGGCAACAGGTCCGGAGAACGTTCAGGCCACTGTACGTGGATTGTGGCGTCAACAGTTATTATGGTTTGTTTACATGTTAAGACAGCAAACACACAACACGCGACGTGTACGGACGTCAGTCGTCTTTCATTTTGTGTAAGTTAATGCACAAGATGAATCTCACTGAAATGTCTCCTTTTTCCAACACAGATGTCATCACGACGTTGCCGAGAATCGAACTCAGGCCATCTGCATGGAAGAACTACGTGCTAGAGCTTGAGTCATAGATGTAGCACGGGAGAGAATTGAGTCCCTGCCTCTGTGCCGCAAATAAAATTCTAGTCCGTTTGAAGCACTACGGAAGACATCAGCTGTAACAACTCTTTGATTAACAAGTTTCAAGTGCAAACAGTTGGCTGAACACGGGGATTTCACATTCTCATGTCTGCGGAGTCGTTAACATGTGAAGGCCATCTGTGAGCATAGCCAAACGGATTAGTTGCAGTCGTTCACATTGCAGCTTCATCACGAGAGTTGAGCGACCGAACCTACTATTTGCATCTGCAGGTGAAATGTAGTGCATCAACTCTCCAAGTCGGAGACTGGATCCACATGCTATCGATTCCAAGTGGGATTAGTAGCGAATAAAAATGAGGTTACAACGTGCCACCGTATTGCTTGACGAAATCGTCTCAGTCACAGTGGATGCATAGAAGTCCATCGAGTCGCTCGCATAATCCCTTATGGGGATGGATATATTCAGAACGGATTTTTGGTAGGGTACGCCAGTCCGCTCCTGACATTTGCATCTATCTAAATCTAACTTAAACCTATGGACAATACAAACAACCAGGCCATACATACCAAGGAACAATTCCTAACAAAAGAAAAATTCCCACCTCCTAGTTAGAAGCCAATATCGCTAACCACTAGACCACAGTAACAATAACGGCCCCTTCGATATCTCATGCTAGAACACTGACATAACATCCCGGAAACTCGGGTTTGATCCCCGGTTTTGACTCGCATGATATTGTGTGAATAAGATGCAAGGAAAGTGCTTCTTCCCAGGTCTCTAGTTTCTCTCACCTTTCTAAGTTCATTCCATTTGCAAATATGACGTCCGTCCGTCCGTCCGTCCGTCCGTCCATCCATCCATCCATCCATCCATCCATCCATCCATCCATCCATCCATCCATCCATCCATCCATCCATCCATCCATTCCATCCATCCATCCATCCATCCATCCATCCATCCATCCATCCATCCATCCATCCATCTATCTATCTATCTATCTATCTATCTATCTATCTATCTATCTATCTATCTATCTATCTATCTATCTATCTATCTATCTATCTATCTACGTCTATAACAGGGCGAAGCCCTTACTGCTGCATTAATGTTATACAACCTCACTTCATGAAAGATGTAGCGCTGCATGGTGTACTATTTTTGGTGTACTGCTTCCTCTGTACAATGCTCACAATCACAGATCAGTGAAAATCGAGTAGGTACGCATTGGGCGAGACACGATTTATTCTATTGCATTGCCCTACAGATTGCCCGAGTTTTATTTGTCGTATCTTAGGGACTGCAATTGTAGCAGTACAACTAACGAGGCACCTTCGTTCGCTCTTACTCATGGCTTTTATGGGCCCGGAGGTTCATTGCCGCCCTCACATAAGCCCGCCATCGATCCCTATCCTGAGCAAGGTTAATCGTTCACTCTCCACAAAGAAAAATCAACAGGTGCATAGTTTACCATGCTGCATATCCTTATGTAGAAATACGTGTGGATGCGGTCGCCTGTTGACAGTGCAGTCAATTGTGCCTGTGGTAATGGATGGGGAGGACCCATGTAAAACAATAGGTGTAATGGTACGCATGGAAGCTGACGGGGTTTCAGTGGATGCAGTTGAAGTGATTTTGCTCCTTTTTTTTTTTAAATCATTACAATAAAAAATTATTTTAATTCAGTGTAATGTAATTATGTTACATAAAAGTAAAGAATATCAACCTAATTTATAAATAGTACACAATTTATAACATATTGCATCACGCCACGACTATAGTACTAATTGTCCGCGGTAATGGATCCTCGGCTCTTACAGGTTAATACAAGGAGAACAAGGGAAATGTAAAAAAATTACAATACAAGCAGGAAAGGGGAGGATAAGAAAACAAGGTAAATACAAGGAGAATAAGGGGAAAACAAGAAAAATAAGTTTAAGTAAAGGTCAAAAAGGGAAATAAAAGAATAAAAAGGGGGGCACAAAGAGAACAATGGAAATATAAGGGCAACAAGGGTAATCAAGAGTAATACAAGGGGAATACAAGAAGAACAATACGAAAAGCAAAGAGAAAACACAGAAAGCAAAGGGAATACAAGGAAAACAAGTGGATGACGAGAACAGATAGAAAACAAGGAGAACAGGGCGAAAACTAAAGAGAGCAAGGGAAGCACATGGAGAATTTTTATATTATAATCAATTTCTAAGTCACCATCCCCTATGTCTTACTTACTTACTTACTTACTTACAAATGGCTTTTAAGGAACCCGCAGGTTCATTGCCGCCCTCACACAAGCCCGCCATTGGTCCCTATCCTATGCAAGATTAATTCAGTCTCTATCAACATATCCCACCTTCCTCAAATCCATTTTAATATTATACTCCCGTCTACGTCTCGGCCTCCCTAAAGGTCTTTTCCCCTCCGGTTTCCCAACTAACAGCCTATATGCATTTCTGGATTCGCCCATACGTGCTACATGCCCTGCCCATCTCAAACGTCTGGATTTAATGTTCCTAATTATGTCAGGTGAAGAATACAGTAAATGCAGTTCTGCGTTGTGTAACTTTCTCCATTCTCCTGTAACTTCATCCCTCTTAGCCCCAAATACTTTCCTAAGAACCTTATTCTCAAACACCCTTAATCTCTGTTCCTCTCTCACAGTCAGAGTCCAGGTCTCACAACCATACAGAACAACCGGTAATATAACTGTTTTATAAATTCTAACTTACAGATTTTTTGACAGCAGACTAGATGACAAATGCTTCTGAACCGAATAATAACAGGCATTTCCCATATTTATTCTGCGTTTAATTTCCTCACAAGTGTCATTTATATTTGTTACTGTTGCTCCAAGATATTTGAAGGATAAATCTCCAATTTTTATATGTCCATTTCGCACAATATTCTGGTCACGAGACATAATCATATACTTTGTCTTTTCGGGAATTACTTCCAAACCCATCCCTTTACTTGCTTCAAGTAAAATTCCCGTGTTTTCCCTAATCGTTTGTGGATTTTTTCCTAACATATTCACGTCATCCGCATAGATAAGAAGCTGATGTAACCCGTTCAATTCCAAACCCTGTCTTTTATCCTCAACTTTCCTAATGGCATATTCCAGTGCGAAGTTAAAAAGTAAAGATGATAGTGCATCTCCTTGCTTTACCCCGCAGTGAATTGGAAGAGTATAAGATATAAACTGGCCTATACGAAATCTAATGTAAGTTTCACTGAGGCACATTTTAATTAATCGAACTAGTTTCTTGGGAATACCAAATTCAATAAGAATGTTATATAAAACTTCTCTCTTAACCGAGTCATATGCCTTTTTGAAATCTATGAATAACTGATGTACTGTCCCCTATGTCTAATGAGAAAATTTCAACTGCCTGCAATGCAGCTTTTAGTTCTAATATATTCCTGTTAATATCAATACGTAATGGGCTGCATACTAATGTTGGAAAATTAATATTAATCAATGTTGCATTTTTGAAACCATGCTTATAATAGAACTCCAATGAAATGAAATTTATCCCTGCTATAGCTAACTCTACACCATTATCCAAACATATACAATAAAGTGATGTTTTCCATTGGCGAACAGTAGAAAAAGAAATTAGCTGACGAATTCATTCCACGAACATTTTACAGATTTCGAGGGTGTTTATTAATTTCTTCAGGTACCAAAACTCTGCCGATAGAGGCGGTGAAAGGAGAATGGAAAAAGGGGAAAGAGTTATATTCCATGCCGAAGCATTCCCGACTTTTAATTGTTCAGACAGCGTAAAAACTAATGTGTTTGGAAAGGAGCGTACGACCACAGTGTTGCTCCGACTAACACGTCAAGTCTGCATGTGGTCAATGTGACTCACGCAAGTTATAATTATGCAATCATATTACAGTGCCTATTCTGAATAATTACCGTCAAAGCGGGCTACTTGGACCTTTAAGGTGTTACTTGAACCCAGAAGAAAAAAATGTTTTCGTCGATGTAAAATAACAGTTTCGTGTGGAAAGTTGTGCAAACTTTCATCTGTACAAATATTTTCACCTAAGTTACTCCAATGGTAAGTAAACATTTTTTTATTCTGGGTTCAAGTAACACCTTAAAGGTTAGGTCCAAGTAGCCCGGTTTGACGGTACTGAACTGGTAATTATGTAGATACAGAGTGGGGTATAGGAACCAAGTGTTTTTAAAATAATCATAAAACAGTTAGTTTTTGTTTTCAACACATTTCATTCGTAGAACAACGTTTTGTGAGAACATACCATTTCAATTATGAGCGGAAAATTACATCTGGCATGTGATGTCCGTCTGTGTTAACACATTGTTTAAGGCGCTGACGAAAATTCACCTCTATT